>NC_143573.1:60921742-61224772 GCF_054136105.1 Typopeltis vanoorti | reverse complement strand
GGCATTTAGGATATTAAAGGCAAGGCAATTTATTGCACAATTAATATATATATAAAGTCAAATTCATTAAATTAACCAGATGATTTTTCAGCTTATTCATGGAACAACCTGTCTCGTGCATCACATAGGTGATTCATTGTTAACAGATTTAACAAATTGTATGTCCATAGTCGATTTTTGTTTCTATGTTATGCTTAATGATGTAGACCAAATAAAATTAAGTACTGATCGAAACTTTTTTAATATAATATAATAAAAAAACAGCTGTATGTGAAATAATCCAGAGATCTACGGAGAATATAAGCAGATTATTTAAATCATTGATTCAAGTTCCTAATTAGTTATAATTAATTTATTAAATAGTTAAATAAATATGAAATGTGGGAGAGTGAAGGAGTATGACTCCCTCTATTGTTTTTAAAGGTAAGCGGAATGTTTATTTTACTTAATTCAGTTTTATTCGTGTCAGAGTTTGTACATAATTTTGTTTTCCACTTGTAGAGATGCAGTTATTGTATCTATCAGTAACATCCTCACCAGTATATTCGCCGGATTTGTTATTTTTTCCGTCATCGGTTACCTTGCCAATGAGCTGAAAGTGGATGTAGGAAAAGTCGTGGACCAAGGCGCTGGACTGGCCTTCATCGTGTACCCTGAAGTTGTAGCTCGGCTTCCTGTAGCACCTCTTTGGGCATTTCTTTTTTTCATCATGCTACTTACTCTTGGTTTGGACAGTCAGGTTAGTTAAAAGTAGTGTTTGGTTAATATAGAGATAATTTATTACATTAGAATTATAAATTAAACACTCAAGTACTGAATTCCTGTTAATTCTACATGAGTTTATTCGTTAGCACGATAAAAACAATCTATAGATGTTCATTACGGAGCACTTTAATGTGAAATTCTTCCATAGCGAGGCCGTCTAGAGGAATGCAGATTAAATGCTAATCTACGTTTAAATTAAATACATTTAATTTATTACTATTCTAATTCGATAAGAAAAGAATGTGTAAAACATTCCATTCCTTAATTAGCTGTCACGATTTTAACCAATAATAATTTTAGTGGCAACAACGGTAGTTCTTTAACAGCAGCGGAAGACTTCAAACATTGGAAGATTACTGATAGTTGTGCCAAGTTAACAAGCAATTGCCTCTAAAATGAAGGTTTAAACGTCTTTCTTCTTAATTACTCTGAAACTATTAAGATAAATGAATAGTTTCTTCTAATTTAGTGCTAATTTACACGCTAAATAGCTTTTGTCAAAAAGAAATAACCAAAGCTAAAACGTGAATGGTAACTTCCATCTTATTTCGTCTTAAGATACGACTGATTGTTGATGTTAATGTATTATGAACATTTAGGCATGTTTTCTTTCAAGATGGGTGTGTGGTACCGCTACTTGATTGTACTAAATATTATGTATTGAAAGCTCTTCTAATCTGTAAGAAAATTATTAGTACTCCCATGTACGACATCAAGAGCAGAACAGTACACCACAGATTTTAGCCTTTTAGTTTGAGGATAAGAAACATTAATTTTATGTTTAAATATCGACTTATTTATAGCCATATTGTTAGCTATATTATTTATTCAGCTTCACTTTGTACAACATATTGTTTCGGAGTTTTTGATTGACACTGGTAATAAAATTGTAATGGAAATTTCTGGGCGAACTTTACCTGACACTAATACTACACGGACAACAAAAGCCGAAAGGATCTATCTAACTCTATACCTTTATTCAATTGGTACTCTCTGCACGTCATAGAAAAACCACTAAAAAGGTTGATTTCATATGAATTTTCTCCGTCTTTTATAGTTCGCCTTACTTGAAACGGTTACGACTGCCATTCTAGATCGTTTTCCATTCTTGAGGGAGAAGAAATTGATTGTGGTGCTGTGCGTCTGTGTCTTCGGATATTTCGGAGGTCTGATCTTTACTACTCAGGTAAGTTCGTGCTAGGATTTTTGAAGAATCGGAAGAATTCAAAAATGCTTTAAGAGGCAGACCTATATACGAAATAGGAAATTCTTTTGCAAGTTACACGTAGAATATGGAATATTTCTATGATTTTTTTTTATTATTATTTCCATTGATGTAAGTCGTTGCGACCAAAATCGTGGTTTTAATAAAAGTTTCTGGAGTGTATATAAATAAAGTGTAAATATACATAAATAGAGTGTATATAAATAAAGTATGAAAAAAAAGCTATATATATACTGTATATACAGTATATGGTAGATCTCTAACCCAAAGTAGAACACTTTCATCCGATGTTTTTTTTTTTTTTTTTTTTTTTTTTTTTGCAGGAGGGGATTTGAGGTTAAGTAGACATTTCTATGGCTGAATGTATTGCTTCTTATATATTTTTAATTGTGACGCAAATGAAGAGAGGAACAGTATTATGTCTAGCATAATTAATTTATAGTCTAAATACTCACCATATCACCATATAGATAATTATAATTAGTGAACTTTTCTCTAATTGTTCATTTATTCGACAATTAATGTAGAAACATTAATTGTCGAATAATTAATGCCTAACAACAATTAATGCCTAACAATGCCCATTCCATTATGCATAATTTAGAACATACGATTCTGTTAGATATCTCGGGGTGAAAAAAAGCATAATAAGCGAGGTTTATGATTCCACTGATATCAATTAACTGCTCTGTTATTATCTGCTAGATTGATGGGATTTGACTGAATTAAAATACGGAGTAGTCTAAGTAATTAATGTTTTCGTAGCTAATCGTTTATTTAAAAGTACAATCTACTAAAACATCCTGTCTATTAATTGTTTTGGGATTTTCCAAATAGAGTAGAAATTATCTTCTTTAGTTAACAAGCAAATATTCTTTCTAATATATGATAATAATGATTTTTGGTCACGTGATTCCAGAAAGGACACTGGAAACCACTCTGAGCTAGTAACACATAAAGCGCATGAAGAGAGATTATACTGAACCATCTTGGAAAACGTCTCGTATGCGAAATATTTTTATAAATCTTTACAGTAGCCCTTAGCAAAGGGCCTTCCCCTCTGTCGGTCGAGGAGTATTTAAGTAAAAAGTTAAAATATACGAAACTATTGTTATGTAGGATACTATTTCGTATACTCGAAATTCTTTGCTGGCAAACAAAAAGCAATTGTTAATTTCTCTCTTATCTAAGACAAAGCACACATCGTAGTATGTCTGTGTTACATATGGGATAAAATCTGAAGCCATTCTAGGTTTTATTCAAGCGAAAATGAAATGCATAGAATATTTGTGTACCATCATCTGCATCATCTGCATCAAAATAAATTCGCAGTGGTCTCGCTGTCCAAATTTTAGCTTCCTGATCTGAAATATGTACTTGACATTGTCGGTATTGTTTATTTCTATTTTGAGATGCATTTCACATGAACGAACCCACTGGAGGCCACATGAATTCTAAAACTTAAAGTAGTTTTAGAATTCTTGTTAAGTTAGGTTGTTTTTTTATTAATCTATCGATCTGTGGAATGGGCAAGTGGTTTTCTTTTCGGGTTTTTCGCCCCTTAAACTCAATAAAATCGAACGTAGAACCCCCATCATTTCAGAGAGTGAAACATAGTGTTAGGATTAGGGACCCTAAAATGGCGGCACTTGACAGCCATCACTCTTCACGAAACAGACATCATGCACAGTGAGTTCATTGTTGTGGGATGAAACTAATATTATACCCCATTTTGAGTCATGTTTACCTCACATCTGCCTGTACACGCTGTAGAAAGTACACGTTCACTCCTTCACCTTAATGAATTCGTAATGTCGTGAATACAAAAATAAAACAAATTAAAGTACAAAAAAAAAATATGTGTCAGCCTTTCATCTTAAAAAAATCAGTGAAATGTTAAAACCTCTCCGAAAGCCTAGGTTTTAATATTTCCAAGGTTTTTCGCAATTTTATCCAGTTTGAAGAAGTATTTAATGCGCACACGCTGTTTAATGACGTTATCTACTTTTCCTTTTGTGATGGAGCAGAAAACACAGAAGTGCAAACAAACAGTCACTAACACAGACTGAATAACTCAATCGGTATGGACGATGATGTTTGGATGTAAAGACCTGAGTACAAATCCCGTTATAAGGGCTTTCAACTGAAGATGAGTTAGCTAATCTTATACTTGGACAGTAAGATTTTTTTACTTCCGGGAACTTGGGTGTTTTTCAGCCACCAAACATACCAGCCCGATGAACAAGAGTTAACAGATTATAATAGACTGACATCATAGCCTTTGTTGCTTCATCCATAACTTCAAATAGTCTCAATAACACACTACAATTTTGAACGAAACAGCGAGATATCGAGCAGGATCGACTCTGCCTCCATCTAGCGGATGAAATTTGTACTATGTGTACTAAGTCAGAAAATAATACGATTCTGTTGGCCATGAATGACTGAGAGAAATTATAATTTTAGCAGATGTATCACTGGAAATTAACAGTGGCATTGAATAAAATAAATCGGTGATAAGTGTAGATAACCTTTTCTGCGTGTTCAACACACACACACACACACACACACACACACACACACACACACACACACACACACACACACACACACACACACACACACACACAAAAAACATTTTAATTTGACAAAATATGCGTTGTTTATCTCTTTCTAAAATACACACCTAAGAATTACAACTATATTTGGTATTAAAAAGTGATTTTATTATTTTTACGTAAACACGTTCGTAGCCTGCTTGGTCGTAACTATATAATATAATAGAAACAAAAGCTTGATTTCAATTCAAATCTACTCATATCATAAATAAAGATGATGTACTGTATATTATCGAATCTATTTGAACAATTCAACTTTTGTTAATGTCAGTACAACACGCGCTTTCTACTTATTATTAATCATTTTAAAAAAAATTCTTATAAAAGCATGCTTATAAATAATCAAATGCACAAGGTATAGGTAATTAGCAATTACGATATGAGGTTAATTGTTTAAATTTTTTTAATTGTTTAAAACATGTACTTATAAATAATAAAATACACAAGGTATGGGTAATTAACAATTACGATATGAGTTTATGCAATAAAATTAAGTTAATTTTAATTGATCATAGTTCTATAACTTACGCCTAAGAATGAGAAATGCTATAAAGTCTTGCGTTTTGTTAATTTTAATTTCTTCAATGCAGGCAGGTGTCTACTGGCTGCAGCTCTTTGATAAATATGCGGCGAACTTCTCCGTTCTATTGATCGCTATTTCAGAATGTGTCTTGGTTTCATGGAACTATGGTAAGGAACAGTTGAAACAAATGAATAAATAAATAGATTCAACAAACAGATAAATTATGGTAACTTAAACTTTAATTTAAAGTAGAAGTTGGCCAATAGACTATGTTTATAAAAAGACCAGAAAACAAACCAAAAATATTACTTTTCCTTTGAATTCTATTTTACCTTACAGGTGCTGAACGTTTTCTGAGTGATGTAGAAAAGATGATTGGTTCACGATCATACCTGTGGACGATGTTTTGGACTACAATGTGGAAATTTCTTACACCAGCAACTCTTCTGGTGAGTGAACTCAGAAATTGTTTATGTAAGAAGTATTTTTGGGTATAAGAATTGGAAGAATGAGACGCTCACTCATATCTGATATGTTCGAAGTCTTAAATTATTAAATTAATGACACAAATCCTTTTTTCTTTAATTACTTAATTAAAAAAGAAATTTGACAGAAGTTTAGCATACAAAGGACAAAACTATGAAAATATGCAGGGACAATATGGAAAACTTCAGTTACACTCTCAGTGGAGGTCCTATACAACAACTGAAATATTTCAGCCATTTAGGCTCAATTTTAAGTGAAGAATGAAGATTAAATTTGGAAATAAGTAGAAACATAATTAGCAAGGCTGGAATCAAATGATTAAATATATTTGGAATAAGAGAAAAAAAAAAGGCAAGTGATTAATCTCCATTATACAAGACAATGTTCAAATCCGTTTTAACTAATGGATATGAGAATTGAGTTAGAAATAAAATTATAAAACACTAGAGACCATAAATATGAGAATTCTGCGAAAAATTAGGAGAGTGACTAGAGGGTATCGACAGAATTATATTAAAAATGAAGATATTAGGAAGGAACTTGGCATTGTTAGCATTAAAGGTGTTAGCAGAGCTAACCTAAGTTAATTTGGTCACTTAAACAGAATATGAGAGAGAAGATTAGCAAGGCAGGTGTTTGTCAAGAAAAAATCCCAAGGGGAGGACCAAGGCAGAACTGATACATTAAGAAGTGCCTTAGAAGACAGAAATATAAGATCTTGCAATAGTAGAGTGTTGATAATGATAAACGAATTTGGAGGAAATGTAATAAACATAATCGGTAGTACTGTCATAGTATTCCATACTCCTTTTGAGGGTACATTTCAGAAAATTGATGATGATGATGATGATGATGATTTTTTATTATTTTGATTCATTATAACTAATCCTATTGACTTCATTGGCGCATTCCTATACTCATTAGTATATAAATAGGCAGTATACTGATTTGTTTTGTCAGATAGAGCAAATTTACGAAGTCTTCAGATTAGAATTATTTTATAAATAGTAATTTAATACTTTGAACAAGCTCAACGTGCTAAATCATGATAAGAAATGAAATTTTACTTACCTGTTTTTTTTTTTTTTCATATTAGTCTCAAACACGACAGGGAAAATTGAATAGTGTATTCTTGTATTGTATATACTAAAATAATCTAATATAATATTATACTATTGGATAACGTTTCACCTTGGATTATTTGGTGTCCACCAGGAGCATTCATTTCTCAGCAATATATCAATGTTTCTTGTGATCATCCATACTTTATAACACGTATTTCAATTCACTTCTCATTTGCATTTCTTCTAATTACTAAATAATCCTTAAATAGCGTGTAACAGTCGAAATATCTTGTAAGAATTACTTGCTTGTAGATTTTTAGTAATTTCTTTAATGTCGAAACATTGTGTTTGCATTGTTCTATACTTTAATACTTATATTTTATGACTATTTCAGTTTATTCTGTTTTTCAACTGGATCGAATACACACCAGCTAAAAGTGGTAATTACGTTTATCCCACGTGGGCTAATGTGATTGGATGGGTTGTTGCTCTGATACCTGTAGCTGTGATTTTACTTATGATGGTGTGGAAGATCTGTGTCTATCCTAAGGGATCCCTTCGCGAGGTAAGTGTCAAAACATGATCATTTTCGGGAACATATACTCGTCCAGTAGACATTGATGTCACGAAATATTAATAGTTAAGAAAAGTAAAAGTCAATAAACACGTTTTTAAAACTGTTCTTAGACAAGAACAGTTTTAAATTAGTGTGCTATTTTATTATTGCATTTTCATTATTACGAGGACACTTAGTGTAATCAGACCTGATTGCCATAAAATAACAATCAATATTCTTTTATACATAGAAAATAACGAATATATTAACCACGCTACAGACCAAGACGTCAAGGTTATCATGGATGCGAAGTGCATATTAAAATTGGACTACCATTGATATTAGATTGAAATATATGATGGATACGAAGCGTATGAGGATATGTATTTGATCCATAATGGCCGGTAAGGTGGTTAAAAAGAATTTTGGACAATATTGTTAGATTATCAAACTTTTTTTTTTTGCTAGATGGGTGAAGCAAGAATGCTTTTCATAATCCCCGTTATCTGTAGAAGGAAATGTATGGATGGGGTGTTATCGAGCTATAAGCTCGATAACAGGGTAACGACGGGGTAACGGTCATAGCCGAGCCTCAGTTAAAACTTCATTGGCTACAGCATTGCCATCTGTTACCCTCTCTCATTCATCTTCTGATTATCAAACGTTCGTTTTTTTTGGGGGGGGGGAGGAAAGATGGACTGAGTCCTTGATTCTTTATCCCTTCATCTGATTGAAGAAAATCTTTGTGGATGGGGTGTTATTGAGCTAAAAGCTCTAATCAGCCTCGGTTAACTTCATTGGCTACAGCATTGCCATATGTAAAGGTAAAGCCGTCTCTAAAAATTCGGACGATCCCTAGGCCACTCAAGCGTGGGCGAAAGACCGTCCATCTCAGCGTTGGCTCCACTCAGTGATGGCCTTCCAGCCACACACCACCACCACCACCGAGCAGAACCGCTCATATTCCGAAGAAAAGCATTCACCGACAAAGCCCCTCAGCGGGCCGTGCCGGAGAACACTTTCCCCGGAGACTCAAATTGCTCCCTTAAGGCAAAAACCTTAAGAGAGCGAACTCAAACTCTCGAATCTCAGCGCCCCAGGGGGTAACAACAACAGCCGAGCTTCAGTTAACTTCATTGGCTACAGCATTGCCATCCATTATCCTGGATGGGTGTCGCGAATCTACTCATCAAACGTCTACGCAAGACGCAAGACGTTGCTGCTGACTATAAGGGTGAAGCAAAATGCTTTTATAATCCCTGCTATCTGATAAGGTTGCTGTGTGAGGAAAAGTTTATGAGCTAAGTGCTCTGCCTGAGTGGGTGCGATTTAAAGATCTTCATTTGGAAGTAGGATGGCCTTTGGTCTCCTATTGGAGAAGCCTGTTTCATCATAATTTGCTGCTTGTTGCACTAATTCATTTGGATGTGAAGAGGATGCTGAGAAGAACTTTACTGTCGAAGACTGCAGGAAAGAGTAGATGTAGGGGATATTTGTGTCCCGGTGGAGTTGGACATTTCTGACATACCATGGTGCGTTTAAGATCATGCGGAGACATTTGGTTTGCACTCTCTGTAGTTTGAGGATATTTGTACTTGAGGTGTGGCTCCAGGCTGGGGACGCATAAGTAATAATAGGTCGAATCATCAACTGATAAAGGTGCAGTTTTATTTTGGTATCCAGCTTGCTATTCCTATTGATAAGAGGGTAAAGCTGTGCAATGACTCTTGATGCTTTTGAACATGAGGCTTTTATATGTGGACTGAAGGTTAGTTTTCTGTCCAGCAGTACACCCAGATATTTGGCTTCTGCTTTCCAGGGCACTCCTGCCAAGATGAGTCGTTGGGTAGATAATATATCATTTAGTTTGACTTTTATTCATCTGTCACTAAGAAATGACTTTATAATTTGGACTAGATCTAATGGAATGCCAGCTAAAATCAACTTCTATAGTAGTCCAAAGTGCCATAATTTGTCGAACGCCTTTTCTAAGTCAAGAAAAACTGCTCCGGTGGATTGTTGCCAATAGTAACTCGTGGTGATGAATTCGATTAGTCTATGAATTTGTTGGGTGGTACTGTGAAACTGGCGAAAACCAAACTGTTCTGAAGGAAGGATGTTTAATTTTTTTTACTGAAAGTTGAATTCTGGAAAGGATAGCTTTTTCTGCTATTTTGCCCAAATTAGAAATCAGACTTATGGGACGATAACTTTGAGGCTGCTGAGGATCCTTGCCAGGCTTGTATATAGGAACTACGTCTGCCAACTTCCATGCATAGGGAAAGTCCTTAAACCTGAACATAGCATTTATTATTGTTGTAAGATATACGATGGCCTTTCGGGTAGCAGTTTGATAACTTTGTTGGATATGCCGTCAGGCCCTGGAGCTTTTTTATTCTTTAAGTTCTTTATAATGTCATAAATTGCAGCTGGGGAAGTAGGTGTGAGTTGGCTGGTACAGGTATCAGACCGTTTTAACACGTGTCTGACGTGGCGGTGGACTTTGTAAATATGATTGAAATTTAGATTATTGTATGAAGGGCTATACTGTTTTTCTGAATTTTTAGCTATAGTTTCAGCTTTTTCTGCATTTGTGTAAACAATGTTCAGGTCAGATTTGAGAGGAGGAAGAGGTATGTTTTTGTTTTTGAATGTTTCTCAGGAACTTCCAGACGGTTTGATCACCAGGTGATATGGAGGCTAATTTGTCTTCCCATAGTTTGTTTCTGTGGATTTTAAGTGCATCTCTCACTGCACTGTTCATTTTTTTGAGATATTTTTCGTCTTGAGGTGCTCTGGTGTTGTGGTATCTTTTTCTTGCTTTATATTTTTCCCTGATTAGGTTCATTATGTCATCTGGTAGTCGTTTAGGCTTGAAAGCAATTGAATTTGAGGTGATAGATGCTATGGCTGTGTTGATTTGATCAGTAAGTTTATTGACTGCAGAATCAATTTCTTCCTTGGAATTAATATGAGGGACGGGATCAATGTAGTTTGGAAGCATTTGGGATAGTTTTTCCCAGGGAATGAAGGTGTGAGGCAAAGGGGAAAGTCCCCTCTGATAACCCAGTTGGAGCAGAATAGGATTTTTGCTGATTATAATTCATTCAATGATTCCAGGGTGTACTGCAGGTTGACATTCTGAAGGACAGCTATATCCAAGACGTCGGATGAGCCAGTGGGACTGTGGTGAGTTGGCACTGAGGGACCAGCCACAGCTGCGCAATTTGAGCTTGTGTAGTTAAAGAGGATGCGGCCATTCCTATTTATAGACTTACTGCTCCAGGCGTGATGTTTTGCGTTTAAATCTCCGGCGATAATAACCGATAGTTTAACTCCGAGGATAACATCCAGATCTGTGGTCAGCAATGGTTTTGATGGTGGGTTATAAGCAGCATAGATTTTTATGTTTCCGACAGAGTTTGTGATGACATTGATACCTGTGACTTCGAGATTAGTGGTTGTAGGAATGGCTACAGCATGATGGTTGATGTGATTTTTGATGAGGATGGCTGTACCACCACCTTTGAATTTAGGATTGTCAGCAGGTCTCAGGTGAGTTTCATTAATTAATAATATATCCGGATTATATCTGTCATTGAATTTCTGCACTTCTAGTATTTTATTTTTAAGGCCGTTCGCATTCCATGCAATAATCATTAGAGAATCTGGGGTAAAACTTTTCCTATGTATTGGAAAGTGCAGATAAAATGGACTGTGTTTGCTGCAAGAAATTTTTTGTAATGCGTAGTGATGGATCTGCGTTACTGAAATCCTGTAACATATTTACAAGAGAAGAGGTGATGAAGGGCTGTTATATTTGAATGTGGATTTAGCATATTCTGGTCATGGACTGCTTTTTTGGGGCGGGCCACATAAGCATATGTTCTTGTTTGGTGTTGAAGATTTATTTTCTTGGGGGACTCAGTTGATGGTGGGTGAACACCTGTCATCTTGTTCAAACTAATAGGAGCCTGATGAACTTGAGCTTCTGGGGCTCTCGTTTCTGATAGTGAGGTAGATTGACTGATTAACTCAGTTTGCCTGTTTTTTGGGTGGCAAATGCACCCTCTGTAATTTGCAGGGTGGTGGCCACCACAATTAGCGCACTTAGCTGTGGTGGTTTTTGGCTTGGAGCAGGTATGTGTGAGGTGGGTGTCACCACATTTTAAACATCTGTATTGAGCTTTGCACAACTTCTGGGCATGACCAAATTTTTGGCATCTATGGCACTGCCCAGAAAGGCCCTCTTCCTAAGTGGCTCCGGTGAGACCTTAAGCCCACAGATTGTCTTCAAGTTATAAATATTTTTATAGATATTGTGTATTTCCACCAATACCAGAGGCATAGGGATCTTGTTTGATCTGTACATTCTGCTGACCTTTATGGGAGGCAGATCTTGCATGTTGAGGTCAGCGGCTATTTCAGCTGTTTCAATGTCTTCAGATACTCCTCGGAGTACCACTTTTAAATTTTTTTCCGAGGTAAGTGTGAAGGTATGGTATTGTATACCTCATACATCCAACTCCTTGGTTAAATGTCTATAGTCAGTCACTGTAGCGGGCTGAATTTTGATGCCCTCCTCTGTGTTCTTGGCAGTGGAGTAATTTACCTGCAGGTTGGCCATGGTGGTACTTAAGGCTGTCCATCTCTGCTTTTCCCTAAGAATGACTGGAGGCACCTTTTCATTGGTGGAGGCAGAGGAATCTGTGTTGGGGGCATCTTCATCCATGCCATTTTCGTTTGCTGACTGCGAGGCGAGAGTTTTGCATTTTTTGCGCGCGCGCGTCTATCCTTGATCTGAATGAGTAGAGTCCGAGATTACTAGATTTAATTTTTCCTCCATTTGAGGAGCGCCTTCATTTTGATTTTCATCAGTCTCGGGTAAAGAGTAAAAATTTAAGAAGCAGGGTCATCAAGCTCGAACTTCTTAAGGAGTTTCTTTATGAAGCTGAATGCCAGTCCTTTATCTAGAGAGTCTATAAGGATGTCAGGAGCTATCATGTTTGATGGCCATTTGAGCTTAAACTTCTGTTGAAGTTTATTTACAAGAATAAGCGCTGGCTCTTCATCCAGAGAATCTGTGAGGACGTCCAAATCTAACACATTCATCATTAACGATTTGCGTATAAATGCAAATAATTCCTGCAAATATATGGATCTGAAATAGATGTGCTAACAATGGCGATTCTAACGGCTGTTAGGCCTAACAAATCGCCCTCGTTGCAATTACAATCCACAACCGCCATAGTGTCCCAAGGGCATGTCATCTGATCCATCAAACGTCTATCCTTATAGTCCTTGTAAGGACTGGCTTAAAGGGGCGAAGCAAAAATGCTTTTCATCTTCCCGGTTATCTGTAGAGGACAGTGTAGGGATAAGGTGTTATTGAGCTATTAAAGCTCTGATCATGGCAGGAGGGTAACAGCAATAGCCGAACCTCAGTTAGAACTTCATTGGCTACAGCATTGCCATCCATTACCCTCCAAGGGTGTTATTAAGCACCTCCCAAACGTCTATACAACAACAGCAACGTTACTGGCTTGCTGGGTGAAGCATAAAATGCTTTTTGTTTTCCCCTTTGTCTGTGTCGAGAAGCTTGATGGGATGGGGTTGTGAGTCTTATGCTCGCACTTTGTGAACTATGGAGTTAGCTCTGTTCTGCTGAGAGCAGGATTGACTTGGGTCTTTTATGTTTGTGATAGCCATGTTCACTATAACTGGAAGCTTGTCTGATTAATGGGTTGGGAAGAGAGTGTGCCTTGCTGAAAAACTTTTCCGCATGGTCATGAAGGAGAGAATGGATGTCTGGGGTTCCAGTTTCTCTGTAGATCTGCGTGTTTCTGACGAACCATGGGGCGTCCAAGATCATCTGCAGGCATTTGTTTTCTATCCTCTGCAGTTTCAGGATGTTAGATTTGGATGTGTGACTCCATGCTGGGGATGCATATGTGATTACTGGTCGTATTACCATCTGATATAGTAGCAGCTTGTTGCGTGTATCCAATTTGCTGCTGCGGTTGATCAAGGGATAGAGTTGGGCTATGGTTCTGGATGTCTTTCTACCTATGAGCTTGATGTGGCTGTTGAAATTTAGCTTTTTGTCTAGCTGTACTCCAAGGTATATGGTTTCTGTCTGCCATGGTATCTTTTTTCCGAGGAGTTGGATATCATCTTGGATGAAGGCTTTGCGTCTGGTGAATAATATAGCTGAGCTTTTGATGGGGTTTACTTGTATCCTCCAGTCTGAGAACCATTTCTCTAGCTTTGTAATGGTGTCCTGGAGACGACTGATCGCCAGGTGTGGGCGGAGAGATCTTGTCATTATAGATGTGTCATCAGCATACAGGGCTGTGATGGTAGTCCTCAGGTTCTGTTGAATGTCAGCCACGTAGATTGTGAAAAGTAACCAAACGTCTATTTTACCACTTATATATATAAGTGCTAAAAGAGTCTTTTAATAATAATTAAAGAAATACATGAAATACTACTTAAATATAAATTATATTATAATATTTAATATATATATATATATATATATATATATATATATATATATACACACACACACGTGCACCCACGCGCGCGCGGAAAAGAAAAGACTGAGGCAAATGATAGCATTTGCCTTTAAATGTAGGCTTCTCTACATTACTGCATGCAGTCATTTTTTTTACTTAATAATTGGATTGAAAATAAACCATTTTGATTTAATTATGGGCAGTCATTTATACTAATTAAAACGAAAGCATTTTAATATTATATTATTCTCGGATTTCAACAGCTTCAGGTAGAAGAACACGCAATTTGATCGCCTCAAATAATGGAAATTGTTTACCAGTCAGAAAAGCGGGTTTATTAATTATATTAATTTGCCTTGTTTTGCACACTCTTTAGTTTGAATTTTTAGGAATAGAAATGCACAAAGTGCAGTGTGTTAAATAATAAAGCAAATTACCTCTTATACAGGTCATAAACTCTAAAGGAATCTTACGATAAAAATACAACAGACTAATATTACATCTGAATCTCAAATGTTACTATTCAGCTGGTTAATATTATCATATGTCATACCGTAACTTGCTAAAATTCAAATGCTTTTAAGTGGTTGCGAATATGATCTTAATTTCTGTTGCATTGTGTTGGCCATCAAACGATATTTGAGGATTCAAATCATCAGCGATGGTATGAGTTATGTTAAACAGCTCAACAGTGAAGCTGTTATGTACTACTGGATGCACGCCTTGATGTATATTGTTGTATTTATTAGAATTCTTTAACTTAATCTTTATAAGATGTAGTTTGCTCTATTTACAGAAAATGTGATAAACTAGTGAAATTAATGAATATTTTTATGCATAGGGATTTACCGAATATATTTTTTCGACCATGAACAAAAGCCACAGAAACCTTGATGTGATAAACTGTTGATTATATTGACATGACGTGATCTCGCTAATAACAATTTCCAGAATGATAGAGATAAATTTTAGCACTGATAATTGTTTCTTTTAAACATTCATAGCATTTTTTTATTAACTTACAGTTTATTGCTTTATATTTTAGCGTTGCAGGATGTTACTACAACCTCGAGAAGATTGGGGACCTGCTCAGAAGGTCACAACTTTTAGAACTACAGAAACGATGGAAGAAAATGGAAGTGTTATCAGAGAAAATTCTTTTGACAATCCATCATTTAATGTCACCTATACTTTTGAGACTGCTATTTGAGCCTTATGGGCACCATGAATCTTCCTAAGAACATGCGTTTATCTGTGTATGTTATAGAATTTCATGGCACCAGTGTTACGTCAGCACAGAGAGATAAACTTTTATCTGTGTTAGTTCGTCATATAAAAAAAAAAAATTAGACTATGCCGAAAAAAAGCTGCTTTTCGGAATATTTTAGAATAAACTGTCAAATAAAAATAGTTCTGCTTTAGAGAGAAAATAAGAGAGAAAAAAAAAACACATTTTATCAAAACAGGGTTGCTCTGGGAGTAGGTCTGCTGTTTCATCTATATTTGAAGCGAAGACGGGTCAGTCATGTCCATTCTTCATTTCATCATGTTGATGTAATTTGTGTTTTTCACCTAAACCGTCTCATTGAACTATTGTAATTAGGCTTAAGAAGCCAAGTTTGTGATATGTTATGTAGACGATGGTTATGTATATATATCTACATAGGTATAGTTAGATATATATTATACACATATATATCTGTACACCTGTGTGGTGAACCTTTATTTTCTATATTTTTGTATAAATATTTTAGAAATATTGTTGATTTGCGAGTTATGTTGGCATCTGATTTTCTTTTTTTTCTTCTTTCTTTTTTTTTCTTTTTTATTTTTTTACAAAAAAAAACCATATTTCAGATGTTTGCTGATGAATTTTTAATGTTATTATAAACCTCATTTTTATAGATGGAGCTAAAGTCTATAGAGAAATGTTTATTAATTAAACGTAGAATATTAGGGACAGAAACTTTTTTCATTGACACTGAGAGGTTTAGTATTTAAAGAGAATTCTTACTTATTTTAATCTATTTGATAAGTGATAAGTGTGTGCGAGTATATATATATATATATATATATATATATATATATAGGTCGGAAGATCAAGAGATGGAAAGAAGATGAATTTTAAAATAACCTATAATGTTTTTGCTGTAAAATATTGAAAAAAAATAACGAATTAGTATTATTTATAATAATGACATTAGGAGCCTTAATATATTATAGTGCGAAAGGATAAGTCTTGGCAAATATTTTTTGTATGCAGTTATGCAGAGATTTGCCTATAGGTAAGGAATTCGTATCTTATTTCAAGATAACTGAAGTCTATATTTATAGTTAGATATTTATAATATTAGAAACAATATGCTTATAAAGTCACTTACCGAAATAAGATTTAGATAACTGAAAAACCTTTTCTTAACTATTTTTAATGAGCACTCATTTTGAAACTGAGCCTAATCCAGATTGTATTTGGAAAGTCTTCACTTTCATAATCTTTACTATTTCGCCTTTATTTTAATATACTTCTAATGACCTATAGCTTTTGTAAGCAGCAGAATGTTAGGCTTTATTTTTGTTTGAAAATAAAGAGCTTTCGTTAGAATTACAATAGGGATATTAATGGCCTCGTAATGGTTGCTGATTTAAGTTACATTAAAGATCTTTAGATGTAAGATTTTATATACATCACGAAGCGTGTTTGTGTGCGTGCGAATGTGTTTGTATGTGTATCACGGGTTAGGATTTTCCCATCATTCCTTTCAGTCTCTATAGAGCTGGAATGTCTCAATATGGTGAAATAATCCCAGACTGAACAAAGATTCTGTATTGCGTGAACAGCTGGATTTTTGATTTATTTTTTCTTTGAAAGATAACGTAGAAACAACATCAGCTAAATAAATTTATTTTCTGAAGCTTACTTTCCCCAATCCAAGCTAAACTAAATTAGTATATCGTTTTAATATCCGAAATGAAAAACATTTTATTAATGTGTATGTGTTCAGTGTATTACTTTTTTACTTGGAACTTTATTTTAATACGTGAGTTCTCAAATAATTATGAAGTGTTGTAGTTTCATTAGTTTATATCAAACCAATTTCCATATCATTAAAACCTTCCAAATCCTATAGCAGCAATAAGAACCGAATCATATGTTGGCATTGGATTAGGCTACACGCCAAAGTCTGACTGTATACCAAAGTAACTATATGCCAAATATAATCAACTAGACGCCATATTATTGTAACACCTAGTTCACTTTAGATAGTTAAAAACGAAAGAATGGTAGTAACGGGATGAACATAGAAATAAATGAAATAAACTATTTCACTAACGGGCTATTGATACACACTACATTACCAACATTAGCTAGGCTGTGCTTTACCACCCCACAATACGAGTATATGAACTTAGGGTTTCGGAACTACTTCAGAAGTTCTTCTTCATTTCAACATACGGGCTCTTTTCAGTTTTATAATTTTAAAATCTTTTTTAATATAATTTATACAATTATAATTGCTAAACATCTGAGGGAGATAAGATAATTATTGTCTTTTTAGATAGGAATACATGAAGGGGGCACTATATTATTGATATATTACATATTTAATAAAATACTAACTTGAAATGATGTATTTGACTGGAGTAAACAAATATTAGTAATGCATATAGTTCTAACATCTATATACATATCCATCAGCTTTCATGCAAGTATGAATTTCTGTAAAATTCCTCTGAAGGCTTGGTGACAGTGAAAGTAAACATTTGTTTAATTCGATTTAGAATAAGCGAGAAACTCTATAGTGATATCTTGTTGTTACCACATTTGTAACCAAACTTGAATCTTTGGAAACAGTAAGATTACTCCAGTATAATCTACTAGAAAAGTCTTAGCTTTTCTAGTAGATTATACTGGAGTAATCGCTCACTGAACCAGCCCTAGTTACGACATACCTCTACATAAAAGTTAAGATGGAAGTTTCCATTAATAATGCATACAAATATAGGCGATAATATAAGTTAATCATTATAAAGAAATACAAATTTCTTGCTTGCTATACAACTGAAGACTTTTCCATCCCTTAAACAAATAATAAAAATTTAATCATAAGGGGAAAACACTTTTGCTTTAGTTCCACGCTACAATCGATATGTGTACGCATGTCTAGGAGTTATACAAAATCAACCGTCCAATTAGAGAAATTAGTTTAAAATGGGCGAAATATTTTTTCCTTCCTTGACGTGTAAGAAGTTAAAAGAATATTTACTGTAGCATAAAGGTAAAAAATAAAAAAGTTGATTCTAGTGTATGATCCCTCGCTTCCATTACAATAAGTGCATCGCTAACTAAATTACCCTATGTAGAAATTGCTAATCGACGGCATGTCAAGAAACTCTTCGACATAGGGAGCACTCGAGTAGGCCCACGAAATATTGTTGCGGGGGTGGGTTAAAGAAGGAAGGGTCGCATTTATCCGCTGCAACCATACTTCCGTAAACACGATATATAATTAAACTAAATATTCAAAGATAGGAACGTAATAAATACAGTGTTAAAAGTCATGAAATTTAAAATGAGCAATATTTTCGCTATTAAATATTTTATTTTTATTTCTATTAGTGCAAAACTCATTTAGGAGTTTTAAAATTTGGTTCGACGGTGTGTCATAAAATAAATTAATATAAAATTCATGACTTGTGTACAAATGTATAGAGCTTACGAAACAAAGGTAACATACCAGAGAGTGTATATAGAGTACTGATATTGTATTTAAAACATTGCACTATATTAGAGTAAACTTTTGCAAACCATAATAGTTTTTTCCTGTCACGTGACCACACATCCGAATACCCCCTTCAGGGTAGGAGTGAATTCCACGTGCCATAGAGTATATACAGTTGCTCAAACCCAGCATAGGGATGTTAATATTAGTTACATCATAAAAGACGTTCAAAGTCCTAAGTATGTAACCTGATTATAGTTCAGCTAATGCATATCAACTTTTTTATAGTCAGATGACCCTTGGTGTTATTAGTAATAGTAATTTGTTTATCAATCAAAAATATTACCGGTTGGTTGGTTGACTATGGTATAATAAGTTGTATAGTTTTTAACAACAGATGTTAAAATTAAACTACTGAAGTGGTTTAGATAATATGAGATCTCATTATGGAAAATTAAATACAAGTTCTGAAAGTAAGAATGAAAGTTTACGAAAGAATAATAGGTATAATTTTTAACTACGTGTTATGACCAGAATTTCTTTATTTAAATTAATAATTCCGTAGGTATACTAATTTGCTTAGTTTTGGACACTACCTCATAAGTGTAGTTGTGTAAAATACCCTAAATATGTCATAAATTAACATTCCAATTTGAATTATACTGCGGTGCTGATTTATTTCTTATGTTCAAAAGATGGACTGCATATATATAGTTTATGAAATCTGAAATAATCAAAATCTTCACAATAGAAAGATAGTATTTGTTTGTATAATGCCCTCCATTTATAAAATAGTGGTTATCTATTTATAGGTCCAAGGCTAAGGAATAAATTATGTTATAGTCACGAGATCAATTGTTGTAAAAGTATAATTCAGAATCATTGTTGCAAAATAACTAAAATTCATTGTTCATTGAGGCAGTTCATTGCCACTTAGGTTTTCAGCAGACTGTAATAAATAATGGTGGTTTAGCATATAGTAAGTTTTGCATAATTAACTCAAATAAATAACCATTTATAGATATGAATACCTTTCAGTATTTACCAGTATTAAGATAGCTCAATCTAATTCATATGCCAACTCAGTAAAAAAAAAAACACTCGAATATTTTATTTTTGTATCAATCACTTTTTACATTAAAAGATAAACAATTAATAGAAAGATAAACAAAAAACAACTTGTTCCTATTTGTTGTTTAAGTTAAGGTATTTTCTGCGTAGCTTTGCTTCTTCTGAAAACAAATAAATGTAGATAAACAATAGAAAAACTTAAAACTGAGTATACATGTCCATCTTCAGTAGGAGAAATGGATGTGATTGTTTGTTTCCTTGGAAACTAAGATAAACAAGAAAGTCTTTTTCTGTGGATAATAAAAAAGAGACAAATTATGACAAAACAATAAAGGCTAAAATTGTCTGGCTTTGATTAATTTTAGAAATAGTCACATTTCTCATATATAATACACCTCATAATAATATATTCAATAGAGTGTTTTGCACTGGAACATGTAAATTACACTTTAATACATTTACAAATGTATTTTGATATTTAGGTCCAATAAAATTATTTAACTTGAAAAAAGTATGACCAACAGAATAAATATTTTTCCTGTGTAGAATTACTTTAACAAAAATGCTTGATACTTGAATTATTACATAATTTCAACAGACAGACATACATCAAAAGGTCAATGGCTCTGACCTGGTCGTTTGGTGTCCAAGAGGACAAAAAAAAACTGTTTTATTTGTCCTTTTGGGTAAAATGTATATTTTGTCCAACAGGTTTAGAAACATCACTATATTTTTGGCAAGAACGGACCAAACATAAATCGAAGGCTTATTTGGCATAAAGTTCTGTATATCGACGTCTTACTGAATTAAAATTTTTCCGTAGCAAATCCTTTTCAATTGGACACTGAAAACAGGACTTATCTTCTTTACAAGGGCTTATTTAAATGCAATTAAATAAACCCTTTTACAAGGATTTATTTAATGTATTAAAAGCATACTAAGTACATCGGCTTCGGAACATTATCGAATTAATACTTAAGAAAAATTATTACGAACAAGCGTCTCAAAGAAAGGGTAAAAAGAGTAATGAATGGGAAAATATGGCATCATTAAGAGACCAGATAGAGTTCCAATTTTAGCAACCTACTTTATAGCAATCTCATGCCCAAAAGACTGATGGCGTAGCGTATTAGTAATCTGCAAATAAACATATTTGAAGCTATAGAACTCTGTTTACAGAACACAGAGTCTAAACTGCTCTATAATAGGGGAAAAAGGTTATGAATTAAATAAACGAAGAATTGCACTACTATTTGGCATAAGAAGATGTTCCAACGAAGTGTATTGCAACATCTTTCCATCAGAGATTAAAACATGTTGCGATACATTATTGCAACATGCGGTAAATTATCAGTCATCCTGATAATTTACAGATAGTTTTGATCAGCCATAATTTTATTTATAATTACTTAATTCTAAACTGCTCTGGATTGAAAACAACCCGGCTATTAAGATCAGTATAGAATATAAAAATAATGTGCCATTTGGGCAAGATTTATTTTTAGAATGACCAAAGAAATAACTAAAGCCATGAGATCCCCTCGACTACATCTTTTTTAAGTTGTGTCTGCATTATCACAAAGAAAAACCATGAAATTATATTCAAACTTTCTAGAAAGAACACAATCTGAAGTACATCGCATATCATCTAATTTCATCGAGTGTCGCTCTAGAAAATCTTATTTTTCGGATTTGAATTGAAGTATTTTCAACAGAAGATCATAGACGGTTGTTTCCACTGCGCCAAGAGATGTCGGTTTATACAAAGGAATGTTTTAGACAAAAATAGAAAACCTCAAAACGGTTTTAAATATGTAAGTGGTATATTTATGGATTCCTCCATATCAGCAAACTTGCGGGGGGTCCATAAATGTTGCTTTGCTCAACAACTTAATTAATGGGAAATATGAAAGTTAGATGAGTAACTCAATAAAAAGTGTCCGGGATTGTAGATATGTGTTGGTGTATGCAGACATCCACAGATTATATACGCTCTCCTCTTATCTCGTATAAGTCGCACTTGTAGTGAACGAGCCTCCGTAGCAAATGATCTGGGTTCGATTCCCGTCCAAGACGTGAGGAACTTTTACTTGGTCTCTTTCGACTAAAAGTTAGTTAGCTGGTCTCATACAGGGGTAGAGGGTTTATCACCCGGATACTCAGGATTTTTGTCCATCAAAACAGGCAAACCGTCCTTTGAACACATGGATCTACAGTCATAAAATGCATATTTAATCCCTCGTTAGGTGGGCTCAACCCGTCCTAAAGGACGAAGAGAGAAAAGGGGGGGAAATCCCATACGAAATAAAAAAAATGTAGTGAACACTGTTTCAAAGGTCGAAACATGAGAACTATATCATATTGTGCTAACTATGACACAAGAAACATAATAATTATTTCATTTATCTGTAGTTAGTTGGTTCCAGTACCAGACAACGCTTAAACATAACTGGAAAAATGAAACCAAGGTCAGATCCGCTTTATTCCTTCAAAGCAAAAGAAACAAGCCACTCACCCACATCATTCATATAAACTACTGATAGAAATCAATTATCAGTTCCGTAAATTAACTTTCCAAAACAAAAGCAATCGAATTAAGTTTTAATTAAATTTAAATGTAATTTCAAAAATCGAATTTAATTCATCTGTATGTATGCAATCAAACCATCAAGGGCACACTCATTACAGTAATTGAGACTTGTAAAGACGAAGTGTTATTATGAAATTTTATTCTTTGACATTGAGCAATAATATTTTTTTTTCATAGTAGACTAAAACAAATGAGTTCTTGGAAACAAAATATATACATAAATTTAAAATCCAGTATCAATTTCTGACAATTTCAGAAAAATAATATTTAGACATAACTGACTTTCTGAGAAAGCAAAATCCCATAATTTTTAAAGGTCCCTCATTCGTGAATCCTGTAGAGTTTGTACATTGCCGAACTCTGTATAAATACCATAAAAAGCAAGTAAATAGTTCTAACAATAACCTATCATAAAACAAAAATTCCATTGATGTTGAAAATACTATAACAGAATATGCAGGGAACTAAAAATACTTAGGACAAATGATCTCCATGTCAAATCACTTTGACCTTGAAATCCAGTACAGAATCGACAGTGATTGGAAGGGCTTCTGGGAACTGAAGCATTAGATGAAAGGGATCCTCCCCATTCGATTAAAAAGAAAATTATTAAATATGCTTGTCCTGCCAACTTTGACTTATGGTTTCCAGACTTGGGCACTAACCACTACAGTTAGGAAATCAAAATGGGGTTTGGCAGATCACTTGGCAAGATATCAAATTGATAGATGGTCAAAGAGAGCAACTGAATGGCTCAGAACACCTGGGAAACATCGAAAGACGGCTCAGCGTCACATGGACAAGAGTGGCACAGGATAGAAGAGATTGGGAGAGGTTGTGAAGGTTATTGCTCTGTCTGCAGTGAGACATAGGCTCACAACAACTGTATCAATAAACGAATAGTGTACCAAAGACAAAAGATGCTTGATGTGAAGGTCTGGAATCAGTACTTGAGTGCGAAAGGAAGACTATAGATTAACGATTTTATTCAAATTGTAAATATGGTTTCTTGGTTAGAGATCTGAGCATGGTCAAAGATAATAGTAGGTGAAAGACTTGCTTTTCGAACAAAGATCATTAGCTTATCTTCACTCATTTATTGAAAGAATACAAGGATGAACATTTGTCATGAGATTCCCCGCTTGTTTTTCTTCTTAGGAGGTTAGAATTCCTTCTTTACTATAGGTATTTAATAGATCCACATGATGCTGAAAATTCAGTTGCTGAAGGCAGACAACAGAATACAAGATGCACCAACACTACTCTAAGATTTAATACTTTTCTTTAAACGGCATTAAATACACAGAAAAGTATCAGCAACATCCTCCGCCACATCTGGATCGGTAATCATGCAAAACAAACTAAAGAGGGCGAGTTGGGTGAATCTGCCTTTTAACATTTTTCAGATGATAAGCAAAGAAATTTCTTAATTTATAAATCCTGTTAGGATGATGAAGGTCGCACAGACACTACGGTTATAGTCAAAATTTAGTTCTCTAAGAGGATATTATCTTAAAATAGTGTGAAATTCGGGAAGATTTTATGGATTAAGTCTAGGTATGTATGGAACTTCTACAAGGCTTTAACTTGGCTGTAAAATAAATTAAGAGGTAACTTTTTTAAAACAAAAGTCGCCCTATTGCTAGCACAAATTCACATCCTTAATAAAATATTATAAACGAATCTCAGAATAGTATACAACTAGTTAATAACAGCTTCAATTCTATATGCGATTCTCTAGGCTACCATGGAAAGATAATTGGATTAGAAAGTTAAGTGGAATGATTTAAAGAATTTAGAAATAATCCAGCTACTCTCATAGCTACAGTATATTTAATTATTCAATCCAATGTCTGTAATTGACGTGATATTCCGCAACACATCTCATTGCAATACACCTATACAACTCAAAGGTTGGAATATCTTGGGATCAGAATGAGCATGAAAGATAATTGATTTCTCCATCTTCTGCTACAATTCACTATTTATGTCTGACGTAATATTTATAGCAGTACTGGTTACTTTTCAAGCAGCCATTTTAATAGTAAAATGTAATATTGTAGAATGTATATAATCTGAAATCTTGCTTCAATACATAATGACATTTTATTGTCATGGTGCCGATTTATGTCATAAAAGCATTTCCCACATTCCATCTGTTGAACATTATATGGATGTGACCAGTTGTTCACTATAAGATGAGGATCCGATCACTCTGGTCATCT
The DNA here is from genome assembly GCF_054136105.1 of Typopeltis vanoorti. NCBI lineage: Eukaryota > Metazoa > Arthropoda > Arachnida > Uropygi > Thelyphonidae > Typopeltis > Typopeltis vanoorti. The sequence continues at coordinate 61,200,410 of NC_143573.1, read as the reverse complement.
TATTCAACCAGTAGCCTTATCATCAGAACAGAAGAGTATAAAACGCAGCCATTTTATTTTTTTGTCAATTCCTTGAGCCTTTTTGTTTCTGAGCGCTGTCTGAAACGAATAACTCCAGAATAAGGATAACCATCAAACCTTTAATTGCATTATTCCTTAGCATTCCATACTAAGGAAGGGTTCATGTTTGAGCAACTTGCTAACATTCTATAATGTTGCCGTTGAGTTAGCCAAATGAAATGGGTACACCATGATAAATTTGGACTTTTTCTAAGGCTTTTGACAGAATACATCATGGAATACTGTTGCATAAATTGGAGAATATGGGATTGAATTATAAAATATTGGCGTGGATAAGAGCAGGGCTGACTGACCGATATCAAAAAAGTGGTAGATGGAGGGGATGTGAATCTGCAACATTTAAGACAACCAGTGGTGTATCACAAGAATAAGTCCTTGGTCCATTGTTATTCGATCTATACATCAATAACATTAGAAAGGATTTGACAGGTGACTTATAACTGTTTGATAGTGATGCAAAGATAGATATCATAATGACCTCACTTGGACTATTGATGTTGAAAGTGATATCAGAATTGTGGAATACTGATTACGAAGACAGATTGAGAATTTGTAGATTGTAGACAGTACCGAACAGGAGAAAGAGGGGGGGGGGTGTAATAATATATTTTATGTTGATATTTATTTATTTATTATTATTACTTCGTCATCGGACTGCGTCTTTGTAATGTCTTTTTCCTATCAGTCGCGATACCGAGTTTATCGTTGAGCTAATTCTTCATGCACAAAACTTGTGATTATTCTTCATCCTTTTAGTCTATAGTTTTACTTCTCCCCCTTTTCTCTCAAGGCCGTAAGTAAGCTATTTCACGTGCTCGAAGTGTAGACTCTGGAATTGTTTCTGGCTGGAACCAATTCCCTAAACTACCTTGCTGTATTTTCTTGTATTGATCCTTAAAAATTTATTTTTCTTAACGACTGCGCCATTAAGGATTGCGTAAAAGAATTGTTTTTCTTTCCCCTACATGCAAGAGAAACATTCAGTTAAGCACGAGAAATATCTCTCAAGCAACTCCTAAAATTTGTTTTTCAGTCAGTCGTGGCTATCACTATTCCTTGGTCACACAGGTTTTATATCTTTATGAGACAGTGCATTGGTAAAGCAAAGTTAATTACAAAATTTAAACTGCACATATCAAGTGTCTGGTTCAGCCTAATACAACTAGATAACAATGGAGACAATACAAATCACGTGTCTAATTTTCCATACGACCATTCAAGTATTTTCGCTTAGTATTTAAGCTTTTTAATCACATTCAATTTCTTTGCATTACACAGCATTAGCAAATTCTTTAAAACTCTGTATAATACTTATTTTCAAACAGAAATACGGCTTTCCGACTTCTCTAATACTTTCTTTACTAATCGACGATAGACCCAACATTCATCTCTTAATTTTCACAATCTAGGAATTAGCATAAAACATCTTACAATCTTGCTAGCTCATTACATATAGTTCTAGATCTTAAAGGTATACGGGCACATTCCGCTTCTTCCAAGAAAAAAACATTTCCCATCGGGCTCTAGGTTACGGAAGCAATACTATAGCATACACGTAGATCATCGAAGAGTCATACGGTAGGACATCTCGAAAGGACCGTCTCCGCTGCTATCAAACTTTCTATCTTCGTCGAAACTGCGTCACTCTACCCCGTTCTCGGAAAGGCTTGGCACTAGAAACAACTTCGAAGCGAGAGCCCCTTTGCCCCCTCAATTTATCCCTTTTATCTCACTCTCCCGACCTTGGCCCTTCTTCAGATTAAGTCCACCGGATTTGCTGAAGGTTTTTTTACAGGTGATATAAATCAGACTTACAAACGTCTGAAAGGATCATACAGGATATCAATAAATGGAAGGTTTCAGTTGTATGGAGCATGGATAAAGAACGATAGGGTATCTTTGGAAGGTGAGAATTAATGCTGTCAAGAGGGGGTGAGAACTAGATGTTTCTCTCATAGAATGGTGCGTGATTGGAATAGATTTCCACTGAGAGTGGTGAGCGCAGGTACTATGAATGAATTCAAGAACAGAGATGACAGCTGGCGCAGGTAATATGTGGCCTCTTTCGCTGAGTCACTGACCCCTTGGAAGTCTCTTTTTCCCATAACCTTCTATGAATGAATGTAATTTTTCTTCTAGAACTTTATTATGTTTTCATGAATATATACAAAAAGATTTTATTTCTCCATATATTTATCGTTTAATCTGAAGGAGAATGATCACAGAATGATTGTAAGTGCATTTATCCTCTTTAATGTACATAAAAGTTTGATTAACTCCTTTTTCAACATTATTACTGCTTCAAATATGTTGCGTGCGAAAGGGCACCGAGAGTTTTCTTTTTGCTTCGGCTTCATCTGCACAATGATTATTAATTTATTCTATGATATTTAAGCTAATGCATGAATTAACTTCTCAGTGGCAAAGTAATGGAAAACCAATTTCCGGTCTTTTTAGCACCCAGGAAGCAGCCATTAGCAGACTTCCAACAGAATCATGTGGTACGTTAATATGCTATTAATATTACTTTCACTTACTGAGTTATTTCATCTTTCCCGTCCTCGTTATAAATTGAATAATACAAAATAAGCTAGCTTACCTGCCAGATGTATTCAGTTTCTGTGAAATATTGCTATAAATTCCACCATTCATTACTCATTAATTCAAGCATAATTCCTGTTATTATTGCTGAAATGTTGTTCCCATAATAATTTTATACACCTCCTCTTTTTCTGTATTATTATAACCCTCTTTAATATACTCCTTCAAGGATGATACCAATTCTCAACTTAATTCAAAAATTTGTAATAAAAAATCTTTTTATATAAAATAACGAAAAAACGAGAATGATGATCACTTACTATCCTGACGAGTAAAATAGGTCGAAAGCGTTTTGAATAGACATTATATAAATTATCCTATGCTAATGGGAATAGTAATTACTAGCTAATTAATAATTAGCGAGGCAATTTTGATGGCTGAGAAATTGTAATGAATAATCAGTAAGGATTCTTATTCTGAGTTTAGTAATAGTCTAAGAATATCTATGAATAAATTTATGAATGTAAAACAAAAAACGCACGAGAGAACACTGATAAAGAACATTTTTCAAGGTATTTTTTGGGAGCCGACGTTTTTGCCATCTCCCATTATTTATCGAAAAGAAAAAGTGCCCTCATTTGCCATTCCCCAAATTGATCACTGAATAAGGCTGTATATAAGATGAGTACATAACAAGAAAGTTTTAATGCGATAATTTAGGAAGCACTAAGGCAAGGAGGCGTTTTATTTTATTATTATTTTAATGTAGTATGTTATTAATAATTTAATATTAATGTGTTGTATTATGTAATATATTATAATGGCCTTCATTGCATTAATTACTAGTCATTTTTCTAATGACTAATCGAATGGTTGTGAAATCAAGTTCGCTTACAACTTGAATACTTCCCTGTAGGAACAGATTGCACCAGTTAGTGCTGCCACCTAGTGTGCAATTGTTCATCTAATTACATAGTAAAAATCTTTATTTGATTTTTGGATTAATTTAATGTTTAAATTTCGAGCATTAAAATTTAAAAAAATATTATTATTATTATTATTATTATTATTATTAATTTAAAAAGTTCTATTATTATATTAAAAAATAAAATAGAGTATATATATATATATATATATATATATATATATATATATATATATATATATATATATATATATATATATATATATATATATATATATATAACTACTAATATTAACTCGGAGTTGGGATATGTTCATTTTTTATATAAACTGACTAAAAATCCGAGAATTATAACAAATTGAGATTTATTGGATACGCAACATGTTTCGTCGGGATCGACTTCGTCAGGTGTTAAGAACATAGAAAGCTATTAAAAGACCCTGAAAAAAACATTGAGACACTCTAAAGCTATAAATTATTCGACTGTAAATTACAGTTATTATGAACTTGAGCTACAGTCCATGTTAAAGTTCTATTGTTGTACACCTGTGTGGATCCACGAGATCGCCAGTATCTGATAGTAGATCTGAAAGAGTCAGGCAAATTATAGTTGAGATTGTTATTCATATGAAGAGGGTCCAAGGTGATTTCTTTTGACTCGATAATGCAGCGTTCTACCTCATCGTGGCAAATGTGCAGGTTTGAAGAAAAAATCTTAACATTGTTAGAGTCGGATAGTTATTCGGAAATTGAGAGGAATCCAACAAGAGAAATACTGAGACCTATAGTAAACAGCATTGACTCACCCATCTACAGGTTATCTAAATATCTGGCGTCATCATTAAAAGCTCATGAGGGAAAATCTTCTTCTTATATTAAAAACTCAACAGATTTTGTCTCTAAAATCAAGGACTTTAAAATCAAAAACTCAAGTCTTCTGACATCATGGTGAGCTTTGACGTGGTAGCACTCTTTACTAACATTCCGACACAAGAAGTTCTCCATATACGCCTGAGTCCATAAAAGTCTCTATATTTAGAAATCCGACACACACGGAGAGATATCTGCATGCGTCCTCACATCACCATCCAGCGCAAAAGTTGGGTATTATATCAACTCTAGCGAATCGTGCAAGATCTGTACTGCCAGATGAAGAAGAAACTTAAAAAAAAAAGAACTACAACATCCTTAAAAGCAATGGCTACTCTTTAAAAAGTATTAACAAACAATTATTCCACCGTCAACGTAGCAACGTAGAGACACAGGACGACTCCAAAGGTTATATCTCCTTGACATATATCAGCACACTATTCAAAAAACTGAGTAGAATCTTAAAGAAGTTTAACATACAAACGTGCTTCTCGACTCTTCCAAAAATAAGATCAAGTTTCAGCAATTACAAACAATCTCACAACCTTCTAAAATTACCAGGTGTATACAAAATCGCATGTGAGTGCGAAAAACCTTACTATGGCCAACCGCAGAAATCTATCCTCCTACGTCTCGAGGAACACCAGAGAGACATTGCTTACAAGAGAACCAGGGCTACTGCCCTATCAGGCCATGTCCTGTTTTCAATAAACACAAATAACGAAAGCCGCCAACATGAAGTAAATTGGACAACAACTTCAAACTGCACATTTGCCACGATGAGGTAGAACGCCGCATTGTCGAGTCAAAGGAAATCACCTTGGACCCTCTTCATATGAACAATAATGTCAGCTATAATTTGCCTGACTCTTTCAGCTCTACTATCAGATACTGGAGATCGCGTGGATCCACACACGCACATGTGTACAACAATAGAACTTGAACACGGAGTATAGCACAAGTTCATAATAACTGTAATTTACAGTCGAATATTATGACTTTATAATTGTATAGCTTTAGAGTGTCTCAATGTTATTTTCAGTGTCTTTTAATATCTTTCTATGTTCTTAACGCCTGATGAAGTCAATCCCGACGAAACATGTTGCGTATCCAATAAATCTCAATTTGTTATAATTCTCTGATTTTTAGTCAGTTTATATATATATATATATATATATATATATATATATATATATATATATATATATATATATATATATATATATATATATATATATATATATCACATTTTATAAGATTATGTATATATCAGATTTTTTTTAAATTTCAAAACTAATTGATATATAAATATTTTTAAATTTAACATTAAAAAAATATGAAGGATAATATTAAATATATCAAAAATTAAATGCGTGGTAATTATTGGTCTTTAAAGAAATATAATAAATATAATATATTTAATTTTTGCTTAACAATTAATTTATTTAGTAATTGTTAAATTAATATTAAATGGCTTAAATTTATGACACATTAAATATTAAACCGTAGTAAATATTTAATATGAAACTGCAAGGATAAAAGTGCTAATTCTAGATAAATAATTCTAGACAAATTCTAGAACTCATATGATATGGAAGAGTGAACCTGAAAAAAAAATGTTTATATATTATGTGTTCTATATAAAATGTGTTCTATATATATATATACAACTCGAAAACAGTTATTATGAAATCGGTTCTGTATTATGCATAAAATACAATTTTTATGGACAATAATATATAGAAAATTTAATTAGAAAAGACAGTTCTCATCCTAAATTGCATAGAAATAAAACAAAAAAGGGATAAGTTGATGGTCGTGTAGTATGCAATACAAAAAAAATAAAAATAAAATAAAATAAAATAAAATAAAATACCGCTTTAAGTTCATCTGGAATAATTTTCGAAATCATGATTTCGAATCAACCAAATTTAAAAACTTCCTGGTATCACTTCCGGTGCAGTTAGTTCTGGTAACATGTGCCGCCATCTTGTGGAAAGAATATTCGATTCACGCTATAAATACTTGAACAATTCATTATACAATACTTCAGCATTTTTCTGGAATAAATAAATAAATAATAAATAATAAGAATAACAAAATAAAATAAAAACATTAAAAAAAGTAAAATAAATTAATTTCACTGACTAAAAGTGTATTGAATTCTGGATGGTTATTTAATTGTTAAATATTAATATAAACGTTGTAATTTTAATTACGTATTTTAAATAGCAATCGAAACACATTAAAGAACTAATATAGTCAACTATAATTTTAAACGTAAGGAATATTTGGAAGTGGTTTCAACTAAAGGAACTTGCCAGTTCTTTTTTCGATATGATGAATATAACTCAAAATACACCGTGCTGAATTTCAGTGAGAAAAATATCATTAATATCTGTTCCTACCCAAATGAATTCGCTATAATGAGGTTGTTTTCTAGATTACCTGTGACCTTTCCGCGTTTTCTGTCTACAAACAGTATATGTTTACTGGTCTTATACAGTGGAAGGGGTGACCTTGCACTAGGAAATAAAAAAACACTATAAAAAAAGAGAAAAACATGCGCACCTTAAACACCGGAGAATCTTTGAGATGACAATGTGAAATCTATTTTTACAGCAACGTGTTGTTTGTATGTAGACTTTACAGCCTTGCTAACCAAGCTGTTGTTTGGTCTTACTCCAGCAATTCACTCAAGGAATACTGAGATGGCGTAGATAGATGACAGTTGATAGCGTTGGTTTGTTAAAAATGATTAATGATGAAGAATTAGCACTCAAATTGGATCATTATACCTGGAAAAAATTCTGATATCGTTTTAGTATGTGTGTAGTGCAATACTCAGTAAAATTTATTCTTTATATCGAAAAATTAAATATAGTCTTCTAACTACGCTGCTCTACGAGGTTAAGAGTATTGTTTAAGTTTTTATATTTATGAATTTTCTTTAATACAGTTAAGTATTAAAGAAATAAAGAAAAGAAAAAAAAAGTATTAAAGAAAAAGATTTAATGATAGCAAGAATATGAAAAATAACAATCCTCAAAAAAATTAAAGAATAGTTTATTTTTTATTGAGGATTATCAACAGAGGATGTGTAAACGGGATGTGTAATGTCACATTTTTTTGGGGTATGGGGACATATTGTCATCAAGGATCGTGCAAAAATTCGAAACACATCTCCATTGGGGGAAGAAACATAAATACTAATCCCTGAGACAGAGAGAGAAGAGCTTCTACAAAGTATAACTAATAAATTAACAACGAGCTGCGATAATTTAGAAGTAAATATAAACATAAAGAAAACAAAAACGATGATAATCACCGATAAACAGAGTGAGAAAACTAATAATAAAAGGTCGCTCTGGAGAGAAAATAGACAAATTTATATATCACGAAAGTTAAATGAAGAAATGTGAACAGAAATAAAAAGAAGAACACAAATAGTCAAAGCAGCCTTTCATAACATAAGCTATAAGAAAAATCAATATAAATAAAAAAATGCGACTAATGACTTGCTGTATATAGTCTATATTAATGCACAACTCAGAAATATGGAAAAGAAATGGAAAGAAGACTGACGCCTTTGAAGATGTGATTATTGAGATGATAAATATAGATAAGATGGATAAAAAAAGGTTACAACTACTTGGAAAGGCAAACCAAAAATCAAGCTTATTGAATGATAAGAGGAAAATACTTTCTAGGACATACTCCAAGAAAAGAAGAACTGACAAATGGGATCATCACGTAAAATAACAGTAGTGGACGACACATTACTATATGAAGGACATAGAAAAATGGACAGACAAACATATGGCCAGATCTTTAGAGATGCGAAAGACATAGCTGTCACCCTCCGAAGGAGACACTTGAATGAAATAGCTTTCTTTAAGTAAATTTTATTCTGTATTATCTACCCTATAATATGATATACACATGCAGGCCACTAATTTAGAAAGCTTTATGAAGATGCAAACGACATTTACGCAGCGTACCTGCACAATACTTGTTGAAATGTGTCACCACGTGTTCTACGCAACTATATAAGAATGTTGCTGTCAGTAATTGTCAATAGTGTTGATCAAAATGAGAAAAACAAAGGATCTTTAGGAGTTCGTTAAAGGGCATAATTGTGGGTGTCCATCTGTCTAGAACCATGATTTTGAAAATTTTGAAACTAGTCCGCTCTGCGGACTAGTTTCTCAAAAAATGAAATATCCCAGATGTTAAACCAGTGGAAAAATATCCACATTATCTAAGAAGTGAAGTCTGGTATTAAAACAGTCTGTCAAGAAAGAACGAGAAGATCACTGTCCTTTGAGAAGGCTTGTACAGATAACTCTTCCAGTTTGCAGCAATTCACTGAAGCATTTAATGAAGGCTGTTCTCGACCCATATCTCACCGAACTATGCCCAAGGAATCGAAGTGGATCGGTAAAGGAAGTCACATGCCTATGCCACTGATTTCTTCAAAGAATCAAAAAGTTTGTCTAGAGTGGTGTCAGGAACCTCGTGACTGGGCACTTGAAGAATGGCATGTGACCCGATGAATCACGGTATACCTTGTTATGTACCGACAGTAGGCAGAGAGTTTGGCGTCATCCTTATGAAGCAATGAGTCCAACTTGCATTGTAAATATAACTAAAGGTTCTGGAGATGGTGCCACGGTGTGGGGAATGTTATATTGGTACGGAACTGGTCCCTTGATATTTCTGGAAGGTCTGGTGTCCTCCAAAGAATACCTGAACATTATTGAGGACCAACTCCATTCTGCAATGTTGAAGTTTTATCCAGCAGGTGCGGTTGTTTCATAGAAGGCAATGCTTCTGTTCATCCACTGGAACTGTTCAGCAAGCATGACACCGACTTCCATCTTATTGGCTACCAAAAAGTCGGTATCTGAACCTCTTTGAGAATGTTTGGGACATTTTAGAAAAACAGATGAGGGAGCAAAGTCCTATTCCGTCAAATCGGAACTAAGTAATGGACTATATGGTGAATGCCTGGTACGTTGTAGACTTAGGTGCAATCCAACGTCTACGCAAACCCGATTCCAAACTGCATTTGTGCTAATTCTGGCTAAAGGAGGTCCAACGCAATATTAAATAAATTTTTCTACTTCAGTAGCTGGTATGTGTAGAAAATATGTTACGAAAAGAAGTGTTGATGAGAAATAAAATGATGGAGATTTGTAACTGAACAAAATTCTCTGAAAGTTTAACATACCATATATGTGATAAAATTGCACCTGAAATATTGTCTCTGCTTTGCATTCTGTTAAGTATTGAGATAACAATGAACAGATTCAAATATTTTGCAACAATCCCAGAAAAAATACCTTTTATGGCAATTGGTCCATGAATGTACACATTACTAAAGATTATATAATCAGGAAAGCAGGTTTACTGCTCTGGAAACCAGATTTAGTGCTCTTTCAAGTTACTTCAAGAATCTAATAAGCATGGTAGTGTAAGAGCCCATTGTTAAGAGGCTTGTTTGATTTATTCGCACAGATATAGTGGTATAATCGTAAAAAATTACTTTTCGTTAGCTCTAATCTGGGTATTTACATAATTTTTCTGTTAATGAAAGCTATTATTTAAACTTTAACAGGTTTTATTCAATCCGACCACTCTACTAGTGGATTGTCACACTTTTCCATTTGTGGGAGCGAACTTTGTGCTCATGTGCTAGAAGTTATTGAAGGTTTAGTGCTATTTGTCAATTCCCAGAGAGAATAATGGATTGCCAATACTGAAGCATTTCATGGATATTGGAAATTTTCGCGTTTATTAGTTAGTGTCACTAGCCCTAATGTGATTTATTTAATACTACAAGAATAGCAGTTCGCTAAGAAGTTACTCTATTATTTATTTATTTATTTCTGAGACAGGTGACTGTGCCTTCCCTGGTAATAAAGCGACTTAAATGATGAGGCCATCAATCTAGTTACTTAATACTGTTTGCCGATAAATTGGGAAGATTATACAAGTTGGATTGTTGAAGAAGATGCGGTGGTAAGTCCATTAAGACAATTTATTAAGACATTGATCAGATATAATGATTTGAATTTGAAGAAATGGATTCGTGTATGTTTACTATTAACAACAAGATTTCATTCAAGATTAACATATTAGGCTCAATGATCTGTCGCGAACAAGTGACTTGTTTCATAGAAAGGTTATCGATGTGATGATAGGCCGTTATGCACAGTTTCTTATGCCTGTCGATTTCATAATTTCAGAGGCGGTTTGTCTGTCTTGAAAAATGAAATACTCTACCGCCTCCGTCTGAGACAGGCTAACTCACTGGTCTATACTAACTGAAGTTAGTATAGACCAGCGGTCGGCAACCTTTTTGGAGTGAAGAGTCATTTTTAAAATTATATCTGTTAAAAAAACATTTAGGGAGCTGCACGCAGCGATGAGCAACCAATGGTCCGCGGGCTGCATGTGGCCCTCTTAGGTTTTTTGTGCGGTCCACAGTGTTCGTTTTGTACGGTAGAATTAGTATATTTTAATTAAAAATCTATTTTATGAATGTTGATTTTTACATGTGGATTTATTTATTTAGAAACTACATTGAAAAAATATTATAATTAAATTATTTATTCCGTTTTTTTTTACAGTAACACGTTATCATACTTGTCACACGAAATTATATGATATTTTTAAACATTAAATAATAACACAAAGATCTCCTCCTCCTCCTTACAAAAACATATGTATAAAATCCAATAACATACCTATTTCTTTAATTTTTTTAATTTAAAATATCTTCTTAGCGCGACTTTTGCTGTTGAACTTCTTGGGATAGTTTCTCAATATGCGGAGAATACGCCGTAATTTTCATTTTCAAACACTCACGTTGTTTAGTTGGTTTTTCAACTTATTTTTAATAAAATTCATATTAGAAAATATTTGCTCACACAAATATGTCGATCCAAAAATCGATAGAAGTCCAAATGCGTATGTTTTTAACTGAATGTAAGTGTCCGGTAAACAATTCTACGTGTCAAATACAATCTGATCTTGCTTTTTAAGATTTTCTATTTCAGACCATTTGTGTTTTATTGCAAGGATAGATTTTTGTCTTTTCAACTCCTCCAGGTCAGCTTCAAGATTTCTAAATTTTGAATTCCACAAATCCTGGGTTTTCAGGTCCTCTAATTAAAGTTGAAATGCAGCCTCATCAATTCCAGCAAAAGGTGAAAAATTTAATTCGTCAGGATTAATTTTAAGCGGTCGCAATAAAAATGACATAGTTGCCTTGTTCTTTCTAAACTCCTCAAATCTCCCATTAAATTCAGATCGCATATTTACCACGATTTCTTTGAAAAAGGTTAAATTTATGGAATTATTATCAGCTTGTTCTTGTTGATATTTCTTACTGTGCATATTCAAGGTCATTTTTCATAGAAACAACTTAACCTCTCCAAGGCAAATGGGAAATCACATCAACACCGCACCTCTGGAAAGCCATCTTATTCTGTTATGCAAAAGAAGATCGGAATATTGGCAATTGATTTCTTTAAGAAGTTCCTAAAATTGCCGGTGGTGTTGCCGTTATTTTGTTAACAATTTCTACAACCAAATCCATCACTATTGTTATCTCTTTTGGAAAAGTTTGTGCACAAAGTATCTCTTGATCGATTATGCAGTGAAAGGAAAACACGTCATGCAAAATTTGTTTTTTAAATAAAGAAACAAAACCCTTTTTTTGTACCTTTCATGCTCGGCGCCCCCATCGGTGACAATAGATATTATTTTGTTAATATTAATTCCCTTACTTTTGAAGCAAATGGTAACAGCAGTTTTTCAATGTCTTCTCCACGAGTTTGTCCTGTAAGTGGCAGTATATCGAGAAATTCTTCCTGAGGTCCTTGAGAGTTTACGTATCTACAAATAAGTACAATCTGTGCAATGTCATCCACATCGCATGATTCGTCACAGGCAATGTAACCTGCTGATTTGTTATATCTTCTGCCATTCGTATAGTTCTGTCCCTTACAATCTTAGCAGATAATGGCATGTGTTTTATTTTTGTAATTATTTCCGCTTTGTTTATAAAATCGCAGAAAAGATATTCGGATTTTAATAAAACATTCTTTCACATATCCGTAAAAGGTTTTCCTCGTTTAACAACTTCTTGAGCGGCCACGAAACGCAATAATTATATTTCTTGATGCTTTTATCCATTTGGAAAAGGAATATTTAGTTAGGTTTACTTTGCGTTGCAACACTTCTACTGCCTTTTTACTTTCATCTCCCTGGATATGCTTTGTCAAACGTATCGTGCTTATTTAAAAAATGTCTTAGTATATTTGATTTTTTATTCTTTGAAAGCTTTTCATGGCATATTAAACACATTGGAAATCCTGCTGTATTTGTAACAAATGCAAAGGTTTCGGTCCATTCACTTTTAAAATCACGATTTTCTTGTTCTATCTTTCTCTTATTTGCTGAAATTTTAAATACTATAAAAATAACTTTCTTTTGTTAATATTTCATTTAATGTTACAATATTCACGTTACCTAATATTAATCCGCAGGTTGCCGACCCTGGTATAGACGAAGTCTTTTGGTCGGAAAGACCTGGATTCGATTAACGTCAGTTACGTGAGAAACCTTTATCTGTCTCTTTCCACTAAAGGTGAGTTTACCGGTCTCGAACGGAGGCGGAGGGTTTTGTCTCCAAGTAACTCGGGTTTTTCATCCCTCAAAACAGGCAAACCAGTCCCTTGAACACGCACGACCATAGTCATAAAATATACTACGGCAACGAAGGCAACCGAAAACAACCTTGCTCATAATCACCTCTCTATAAAAATAAAAGCTACCTCCACCAGCTGTATGGGTGAAGGAATAGGAAGAAGTTTTAGGAGGTACTGGCCGTTTTTTAAGTACCTTATTATCTTTGCATTTTTGTTTAGAACAAAAAATACCTTCTCATACATTTATTTTCATATCTGATCTCAACTAATTTGGCTTTTATATACTCCATTTAAATAGCAATGGTAGGCGAATTTCTCCAACGTATATCAGTAGTATGATTATTGGCAGATTTGTCTTTTAGTAGAAGAAAATCAGAGGAAGGGGAAAAATACTAAGCACATCTCCTTCATTTCAAACTGGTTAATTCATCTTCATCTGTAAATCACTTATAAATCTTATCCCCAAGGGATTAGAGACTAGGCCTATCTAATCAAAACGAGATGTTTTGATTAGATTTCCCGGTACATTGCTGAAGTATTTTACATTTGTATATTATTAAATTAATGAAATATTTGTTTATGTTCCTTATTTCTGCCTTTGCTCTCTCTAACGTTCAACCCTTGATGTCTGCTTATCTGATGAGAGATATAACATATGAAGCACATGCAAAGTTGTCATACAAATCCGAATAAGAAGAAGCTGTTTGCATTTCGATCTTATTCTTTTGTAATGTGTTTCAATAATACGTCATTGATGATTTAGTCATTTATGATAATACCCGAAAGGCCTATCTTAATTCTTTGTTATTCTGCTTGCATTCAGCATTTTATTATTAATTTCAGATGCCCGAAAATATAACTGATTAAGTCAACAACTATTTGATTTTCTCTTTAATTCTATAATTGTTATTTTAAGTAATGTTTCTTACGTTTATGAGCTGTAAATCACACAGTGAACGATAAAGTTAGCCTACTTACTAACTGTGTGCCATTATGCTTTCAAGATATGTGGGTGTATCATAATTATGTAAGGAATTGCAAAGCAAATCCGCACTATCTAAAAATAGTCCATCTGGCACGAAACATATCCGTTATATAATGGAGTGGTTTTAAACACCACAGAAATTAGTCATTCGTTTATAATTAACTTGTTTGATACAAAATATGCTCAATATTTAATTCTATGACATGAGAAGGAACATAAGGCATACAGTTATAGTATAACCAACGAACATTTGATGGTTCTATTTTGTGGTGAACGAAACGAGTTATTTATTTAGTTAATGTTGACAAGTCGAACTGCGATTATGAGCTGTAAATCACACAGTGATTTACAGCGCTCCTCATTTTGGAAGTTATCTATATTTTAAGCAAGTTCAATGAGCAAAGATAAGGGCTGTGATAACGTTTTGTCCATTACTAAAGGATGCTGTTTGGAAACTAGCAAGTTAAACGATCTCCAAGTAAAATAAGAATTTCATCAGCAGGAGTATGAATTCAATTAATACTCCTACAGGAGTAGTAAATTCAATTTAATACTCTTAAAGGAGTAGTCCGTTTTAACTTACTGCTCCTACAGGATTACTAAGATTTAACTTACTGCTCCTACAGGAGTACTAGGCTTTAAATTACTGTTAAACTTTAACTTAAGACTCCTACATTAGTAAGCTAAAGTACTCCAGTAGGTGTGCTTTGATGAAATGGTAGATAAAAGGAAATAATGATTAAGTTATAACTTAATAGAAATAATTAAGTTATATTTAACAAGCAGTGATTAATAAACAGTTATTCCCAGTGAACAGAAAAGCGAAAAAAAAAAAAGTTTTTGTGTTGAATGGCTGAGGGAGCAGATGAAAATGGATTTATTCGTTTTTCATTTTCAGTTGACCTTGACAATTATATTTTCTTTTTCAGTTGACCTTGACAAATATATTTTCATTTTCAGTTGACTTTGACAATTAGGTTTTCATTTTCAGTTGACCTTGACAAATATATTTTCATTTTTCTTTTGACCTTGACGAACCTTTTGCTTCTTCTCGTCAACATGAAGTATTTCCATCAGCAACTGAAACACGTGTTCATTTTTTTAACGCAGCAAGTTAATTATTAACTTTTAACTCATTAGAGTGAAACATATTGCATTGGTAGTGGCTATGTTTGCTGCATAGAAAAAAAGTCACATAAATTTAAAATACGGAAGTAGTCTGTGTGATTTTTTTTCTTAAAAAAAGATGCAAAACATAGCAGCAATTAAAATTAAACGGAACTCTGTTCAAAACTCGATGCTCTTTTTTTGTAGTTATTCATTTGACACCTGAAATCTATGGGCGAATTCCTGATAAATCAAATGACAGCGCAACTGATACTTTTTGTTGGCTTTATCCCAAGAGACATTTGTCGTTCTGCTTCCACCGCACATGCATTCTTGTATACGTGTGTGCGTGTGTAAAAGTAGTTACGCCAATTCGAGCAGGAAGTAGCTATATACCTCTAAATAGAGTGAGCTCCTAAAGCTCGTTAATGCTACATTACTGAAAAATCTCCCACGAAATCAATCCTATGACGATTATCATTACTAACTTCCAAATGAAGTAGCAATAAATTATTTGGATAATTCCCCTTTCAATTTAAGTGCTTTTAAGATTAGATTTATAAAATTCTATTTTTCTTTTCTTTGTTTAAATAGACGTGAATGGTTTATTTGCATTTGCGTTACAAAAGGATCCTGCTTAGACGAATGATTAGCAGGACAAGTTACGTTTTGTACAGAATCTCTGTTTATAGAAACAGTTTCATTCTCTTTCTGCTAGGTAGGAGATAAAATTCGCATTAAGATCTCCTACTCTTTATTATGTGCAGTAATTTTCTTTAACATTATGATAGAGGAAATGAAAATGGACAGAATGCTGTGATGTGACTCCAAATTATTCAATTATTTGTCATGACACCAATCTTGGCAGGTCTTATCTTTCAATCTTTGATCATCTAAGACACTATGACCTGCATCAGTCCACCTATATTTTGGTCTTTCCCTGGGTCCTTTTCCAATCACTTTGTCAAACGTTTTGACAGCTTTTTCTCTTCCTTCAGGTGAAGTGATTATAACCTTAGATTAGCTCTACTTACGTATTTCTGAATGCCAATGTAACCTTAAGTTTCTTCCTAATATTTTAATTTTTCATATGCTTCTACCATTGATGTAATCGAAACAGTTAATTTAGTGTTTTGCCTCATTTTTTTATTCCATATGAATAATCGGCAAAATTAATATCTATTTATTATAAATCGGAAAAAAGATCTGTATTTATTATCCGCAAAAGCGGAAATTTTTCGCTATATCCAAATCCCACGGATCTGTTGCTTAGTTTTCAAATACACATAACCATCCCGATTGTCTCAGTGGGTAGAATACTCATGTCAGGGGATATGTAGAGATAAGTCTCCTTCGAAAGCCTTACATTACAGATTAAGTACAATGCACCATTCGTTTAAGAAGATAATATTATTTTTTAAAAAACTTTATAACAAAGCATATTGGTAAAAAGTGACACAGCTCTAAATTTTTAGGCGTAATAACAAAGCCTGATAATTTTACATCAGAGGCTCCGTAGCTAAGTCGGTATAGACCTATATATAGACCTCACGTCACAGACGGGAAAATATCGATTCCCGTCTGTGACGTGAGGAACTGTTTCGACTAAAGGTGAGTTAGCCGGCCTCATACGTAGGTAGGGTTTATCACCGGGAAACTGTTGCGTTTCTCGTCCCTCAGAACACGCAACCGGCCGCGTTAACACACACGGATCTACATTCATGAATACTTGCCACTAGGGGATGCCGCAGAGGAGTGAGACCAATCAGCTGCATTAATTCGTCGTAAACCGCTCATTAAGAGACTCAATCTGGTCCTAAGGGACCGATGAAAAGGAGGGAATAATCTACATCACTGGTATGTGTGTGTAATGCCATGCCATGTAACGAGTCACGTGTTTGTAGCCGGTATAAATTGGAGGAGATGATGCTACCAAGTCAGTGCAACTGTGTCCGGGTGAGATGGGTGCAAGAAGGGAACTGATGGAGTTTGAAAGAGGCGTTGTAATATGATGTCATGTTGAAGGCCTATCTGTTTCGCAAATTGGTGACCAACTGAGCCATCCCAGGTCAACCATTAGTAATAACATACTGAGATAGAAGCCTAGGATGTCAACTGCAAGTGCTTGCAGTAGACGACCCACTACATTCACTAAACGTGATCATTTGGTGCGAAGAAGGATAAGGCGAAAAAGCGCAATTTTTCGGACGACATGTTGAATGCGGAGTTCCAGGAATCGACTGGAACACGAATCTGCACAAAAACATTCATAACCGGGGCTCACAACATATGTGTCCATGGTAGGACCGCAATATGCAACACCCACATTCCCCAAAACAACATGCAGCGTCGTCTTCAGTGGTGCAAAAAAGTATGTACAGTGGGAATTGGAAACTTGGAAAGCAGTGCTATGGAGCGATGAATCACTCTACACCCTCTACTGAGAAGATGGACGAGTGTGTGATGTAGGAGCTCAAGGAAGTCCTCCATCTTTTTAAGGTGGGGGGGGGGGAATGGCTGTTTGTTCTTCACCCTATGAGTGGATGACCGGTGAACGTCTCTTACCAGAGTGCTTAATCACACCTATAAAATTCGGAGGTCGCTGTGCGACAATATGGTCCTTTTTCTGGATTGGCCTCGAGCCTCTGTTTCTGTTGTCACGAACATTGAACACCGAGAGGTATCTTAAGATTTTGGACAATGCAATGCTTCCTGCTTTGTGGCGCTTCTAACGAACTGCCTGTTGTCTCTTTCAGCAACACAATGCACCATGTCATAAGGTTGTTGCAGTAACTGCGTGGTTTATGGATATGAACGTCATCACACTGGAGTAGCCTCTACAGAGCCCTGAACTCAACCCTATTGAACATCTGTAGGGTTAACTGGAGCGTCGGGAGAGGTCAAGGGACCTTCACCCAACAATAATCCAGCACCTCATTATATGTTATAGGAAGAATGGTTCAATCGCAGCTCAAGGAAGTCCTACATCTTATTAAGGTGGGCGCCATGGCTGTTTGTTTCTCACACTATGGCTTCCGTTAACGTCTTTCCAAGCGGCGCATATATATTTATATATATATATATATACTAGGGGGCTCTGCCCCCCTCCCCCCTGGCGCCTACGGCTCCCAACCCACCGAGTTACGTTGGTAAGCCGGAGACTAAAAAAACGTGACATAAAAACGTTTCACGCCTATCTTTTTATATATACAGAGTACATATACGTGTGCTACGTGTGCTGTGTGTGTGTGTATGTGTGCGCGCCTGCGTATCTTAAATAGAAGAAAGCCACCACTGCTGATCACATTGGATCCCTTTAACAGATTTCTTGTCCACACTTTCCAATTTTGAACGCATGCCAAAGTAAGGTTCGAAGACACTCACTTATGCTTGATATTGTGAAATTATTCAGTTGGGTCAGGCATGAAGGGAAAGCTATTATTTTATGTTTTCTTCCCATTATGATTGAGTTATCAGTTTACACTATTTGCATGGTGGATGCAATCCCTGTTCAGATTTACTCACCAATGCTGGAGTAACCCGTGGCTTTATACTTTTGTTCAAGCCGTTCTTCCTATACATTAATGGCGTTCTCTCACTATCTTCAAATCCTTTTAATGGCGTAAATGTTGACAGTACATTCGACTTTATTTTTCATTTACAAGCCTTTTAACACTCAAATGATCCAAACTTGAACATCTTCGAAAAATCATTCTCACTAATATCCACTCTTTACTGGAATGAGGACAACTAGGGACCTTAACGTTACCAAGACACAGCCTTGTCTTAAATATTGTAAGAAAGACGTTCGTTTACTTTCTGCTTATCCTTGATAAAATTCAGATCTCCACGCGAGATTGGCTTTCTCTTTTTGAACTAACTTACGAGGGGGAGGGGCTAAAAAGTCTGATAAACACCTAGAACAAAAATGGTATTAAAGCAATTGATATAATAACAAAAAAGAAGATATTTTAAAACCCTTTAAGCCCCACGTTTCATCAAATTGTAATAATTTGTTCTTTTTCTTTTAGGATATATATGATGACATGTCAGAGATGTTGAAGGAATTCGAATGCACAAAGGTACGCGCCTTCATCAAGTTTTTTGTGCTACAAGAAAAGTCAGCAACTCAGATTCGCCAAACTTTGGGTGTTATACTTCAGGGCCATGTGACCCAGCATATTCAATAGTTGGCAGGTGGGTTGCCAAGTTTAAAACTGGGCATCGTTAGACAACAGATGCTCCCCCCCCCCTCAGGTTTAGGAAGACCTTCCACTGCGATCTCACCTGAAAACATCGATGCATTGCATGGCATGATCCTTGATGATAGATGAATACAGCCTAAACATTGCAAATACTCTGGGAATATCCAGGGAATGATTTACTGTTATTATCCCCCATCATGTGAACATGCAGACGCTCTTAACAAAGTGGATCTCCAAATATTTGATGGCCTAACAAAAGAGCGAACGTGTGCTATCATCTCAAGGTATTTTGAGAAAAATCAGGTATGTTTGGCTCGTATTGCGACTGTTTTTGAAACATGGCTTCATCACTATGACATAGAGACCAGTTAACAGTCAATGGAGTGGAAACATAAAGGTTCTCTTCGGCCAAAGGATTTCCGAATCCAAACGTCACCTGGGAAGGTTTTTGCCATTGTTGTTTGGTATACGGATGGTGTAATCTTTACCAAGTACCTCCAAAAAGGACAACTTGTAACAATTCTGAAGGAAAAACGCGGTAGGAAACTGAGAAGAGGCTTTTTGCTTTTGCAAAACGACCGCAATTGCTCACACTGCTCATAAAACCCAATAGACAATACACAATTTGGACTTTCAATGTCTGATCCACCTTATTTGCCAGACCTGGTCCTCTCTGATTATTTCCTATTCCCAAATTTAAATAAACACTTGAAAGGAAAACAAAATTTACCACAGTTGATAAAGTCATAACTGCAGCTGAGGAGTGGTTTATCCAATAAGGGAAAGGCTTTTTATCAGCGGATTGCAAATGATACAACAGCGTTGTAACCAGTGTATAACACTTCGTGTTGGAATACGTAGAGTAATGTATAATTTAAATGGCCCTACCTCAATTCCTTCATGGTGATTACCATACTTTTCAGCACACCCTCGTACACC
The DNA here is from genome assembly GCF_054136105.1 of Typopeltis vanoorti. Classification (NCBI taxonomy): domain Eukaryota; kingdom Metazoa; phylum Arthropoda; class Arachnida; order Uropygi; family Thelyphonidae; genus Typopeltis; species Typopeltis vanoorti. The sequence continues at coordinate 61,180,037 of NC_143573.1, read as the reverse complement.
ATTAACCTTCTGAGGCACAAACACATATCAGTTATAGTCTTCACAAATCCCGCTTCCTCTTCAGAAGCTCAATACGCTACTCTTCTCTTGTATATTTCCAAAAACTATATCAATCTCAAATTCGCCCAACCTTAAAATACTATTCTTACATTTAAAGTGATGCATCAAAACCTCCCTGAGATGTTCAATATAAAACAAGATAGAAAAGAGGGTAGTTCGCTTTATACATGATAAATCCCTCATATGTTTTCATGAGTGCTGCTCAACCGAACTAGCTTGCATTATTCCCTCAAGTTTTAAGACATATAAGCAGCTCCGGGTGTACATGCATGCAGAAGTCAACTTCAAATTAATTGAGCCAACTCCTTATCTTCATTTTTCTTTCCATTCCTCTCTGTTCTTTGGAATAACTTCAACTATTAAAAACCACATCAGTGGGTTTTACTTCTCCTTAGCCACTTTCCTATATATAGTATTCTTGAGTTAAAGGTTTTATGATTGCTTGTGGGGATGATTTAAAGAAATGAAAACTGACAACTTTAACATTTGTTTTAATTTCTATAAAAAGGCACTTCATCGAGCAATTTCCATGCATCATCTTTAAGCCTTCCATTAACTGCATGGAAGACTTAAAGATGATGGGAGAGGTTAGCAAAATTTCTTCAAAAACTATGAATGTTTAAGAAAATCCTTTCTATTTAAATTATAATTTATTAAAATTTATTAGTTATAAATTTGTTAATGTATTTGATCAAATAGGCGTTATTCCACATGAGATACTGATGAACGCTTGCTCATAACCATGGATCAAGAAAGTACTCTTAAAAAGTAGAAGGCAACTTGCGTACGAGATCGTATATTCCAAACCGGTTTGGTCTGTTTTATGATTTTGTTCTCAAGTAGGATAATAAAATCGTTACTAACCTCAAAATTTTTTAATATTCATTTACGAATATTAACATGCCATTTAATCGGAAGGTGTTAGAACCGTGGGAGGCTATTGGTAATTTTTTGTATGCCTATAGGTTATACTTTCTATAAAGCTGAAAGAGGAAAGTTGTCTCAAAAAGAATCAACAGTTAAGAAATATGTGGGGACAAAAGCTGGTTCGTTGAGTTTAAAACTGGAAGATGATACTGATCGTGTTCATCGTGTTTTTTTATTTTTTTATTTCAGATTTCAAGGGAAGTGAGGAAGCGGAGAGATAGAGTAACCAGCTCAGTTGATTAGTGGCCATGAAGGACACGTGAACAAATCTGTAAGATAATTAAGGCTAATTATCTTACTGACTCAGTCAGTAAGGTAATCAGCCATAGTTCAATAGTTAACTCAGTGATTGATATCGCTGTTCTGAATTATGACCATTGTAATCAAAAATCCGAAAAAGTTTCTTCTGAAACGAATCTACATCAGAAGGCTTTCTTCAGGACCTTTCTTTTGTGCAATCAATTCAAATATATAAACACTCTGAAAGGGTTTAGATTTGTGTGGAATAATTACTTATTTTAGGAGTTAAATAACATAACATAAAAATGGGAAAACGTCAAGCTTTGTTTTGTCTGAAGTAAATTTATTTGTGATGATGTTTTGGTTTTAGGATAAGAGTTGAATTAAATGCTAATATGAAAAGAAATATATATCCTATCAGTATAATGATAAGCCATTAAAATAATTTTATTATAATCTTTATAACATTATAAAGTTATAATTAATTCTTGTCATCATCACAGGCGAGGATTAATTAAAAGGAACCCTTCAAAAAAACAAGATAGAAGTTGACTTTACATCCGAATTGGATACTTGTCTTTTCTGCTAAAGGGATAGCCTTGATATTAACATTTATTAAAAGTATTTCGTAATTGAATAAGGAAAAGAACATACTCTAATTAGTTTTCCAAACTGATATATATTTCCTATTATTTACTCTTTTATAGGTTCATCAGGAATTTTACCGTTGTGAGTCACTTAGCTACATGTGATCTCTGAAGTATTGATTTTTGAACTAAATAGTTACTATAACTGGTTTAGATTTATTATGCTCTCTCTATTATTATGAGAAAGACGCTAATATCACAATGAAGATTATTTTAACGACATCATTGCAAGGATAAAATACATTTCTCTCTCTCTCTCTCTCTCTCTCTCTTCAGATTATCAATTACCTTCAAATCTTTTTCCTAAACTTGAAAAATCACATCACATCTCTAAAAGGTAACATATAGCTTGGATTCCTGTACTTTGATGTTAATTAGTTCGAGCCTAGATAGCTAATTATTATTTACAAATCTAAACCACCCTTCACGATTTCTGGAAATGTTTAAGAGTCAAATGACAGAATATTCCTTTCAAAAAGTAATCTTCTTCTTCTTCTTCTTGAGTATTCTGCAGTTGAGCAGGTTCTTCTCTTAGTATCAAAAACTTTTCTTCCACTCTCTTTTGTTCTGAGCCTTCTCTTTCAAGGTTGTATCTATCTCCATTCAGCATATCATCTAGCATTGTTTTCCTTACTCTTCATCTATTTTTCCTTCAATGGCATCTCTGATGATTCCATTCCCTCTCAGAATATGTCCGATCCAGTTTTCTTTCTTCTTTTTATCCTCCTTAAAAGACTTCTTTCTTCTTTTCCTCTTTTTAAGACCTCTTCATTTAGTTATTTTATCTGTCCATTTGATTTTTCCCTCCTTCTCCAAATCCACATATCAAAGCTTTCCAAAATGTTAATTTCTTCTTTCTTCAATGTCCAAGTTTCAGCTGCATAGAGGGCAGCACTCCACACATAACATTTCATTATTATTTTCTTTAGGATTCAATCCATTTTCTTCTGAATAAATTCCATTTTCTATTAAAGGCATCTCTTCCCATCGCTTTTTTTGCTTTTATTTTCTTGCTTTTATGTCACTTCTACATCTTCCATCACTGCTAATAACATTACATATATTTGAAATTTAGAAAGTTATAACGTCGAAAATATTCATATTATATACAATATTTATGTGTATTTAGTATACTGTATTTAAGTATATGATAGAAGGATATATAAAATAAGCACGCGCACGTAGACATCGTATATATAGCATATGGCAAACAAGAAACTTCTAAGACATTGACGAGCATACCAGAAGTAACTTTTCATTGGCGTACGAAAACACTTTATTTTTTGAGACACTTATGTTACACAAAATAGCTCCTTCCCGACTGTCAAGAACTAAGTATTCCTGCCAACACTTAGGTTCATTAATAAGCAGCCAGGACTTGCTGTACGTTAGCCAGAATAGTTGTTATTCGTAAACGAAGATTCTGAATAACAGCATCAGCCAATGTGTTTAGGAACGCAGACAGTGACGTCATAGGTTTCACTTTGATGAGCAGTATCGCCAGGTAATCTTCTGTATAACTGACAGCAATGTACTTTTAGCCCTGATCATATTCGTTTAAATGAATAACAAAACAAGATATCGTATGAGATAGTTTCGAAAAAAATGTAGAATGCTCCCTTTGAGTTTGGAGAAGTGACATAGAAAAACACTGATAATATATTTATATTATCAGTGGTCGCGGTTTCGAATCGTAATAGGCTATGCCTAACACGAACGTAACAGGCCACTAGGGCCTAATATACATATAAGGAGGAAGGAGTCCCGTTAACAGTTTCCAGTTAATTGAACAATCCTCTTTCGGATTGTTCAATTAATTGTTCAATCAATGAATAGCTGGGTATTATGGTATTTTCAAAGTAAAGGGAAGTGAAGCTACATCATTCTGTATTTGGAAGCAATGATTTCACTAAAATAGCAAAGAGATCAGAATTCAAGGCATTTATTATGGAAGATTTTTAAACTTGCAATGATTGCACAACACAAGGTTTGTCAAATCAAGAAAAGGAGTGGAGCGTACTGCCATCCATATAGTTATAGATAAGATCGATGAGAAACGATTATGTCCAAGAGAAGATCGGGTGATAGAGTACAACGACCAGTGGTACTATGGCATTAGTAGGAAACTAGAGTATAGAAACTGAATCTGAATAGAGGAAGTTATATGTTATGAAATTAGAGTCCGCGCGGTTAGCCTAGTGGCTTTGCGCTTCGCAATCATATGACTGGGGAAGGAGTGTCCCAGGTTCGATTCCCGTCGAAGATGCAAGGAATTTGAGGATCTTCCTCTGCCATAGCCAAGTTAGCCGGTCTTGGGCGCGGGAAGTAGGGCTTTTTCCGCCAGTTTATCTGGCGTTTTTCATCCTCGTGAACATCCCCCTATACAGCCAAAAATATATCCCCCCCACCAGCGGCAGACTACGCGACAGGTCGGTTGGGAGTGGCACTAACAAGTAGTCGCATCTAAGTAACACGCGGACCCTGCAGAGGAAGCGGGAATAACGCGTAGTGAAAGAAGAAGAAATATGTTATGAAATTAGTGAACGACCACAGAAAAATCTGAGGACCGAAATGCAAAGGGTAGAAGAAGAAAATAGGCCTCTGATCCAGATGCCTGTAAATGTAAAGATGGAGCAAGTCTCTGTGAAAGCCTTAATTTCTGTTTGGCTTTGGAAATGCCAAACAGTGACTCTACATGCGTTTGTTTAAACTTTTCCATGTCTTGATGATTCGGGAAATCATCAAGACATGGAGATATTCACTAATCACTCTCTGGTTGGCAGAGAGTGATTAGTGTATATCAACTCTCCAACCAACAGCTGCGGGTTAGGATTCCTCAGTGACCATGTTTGTGATTGTCTTCAAGTAGAAGATGAATTTGATCTTCGGATGGAAGACCACCGCCAAGCTTATTAGAGGCCCAAATTGAATTGAAAAATTCCATGTTTGATATCTAAAGCAGTGTTTCCAAATGATATAAAAAGAAATAAAAAAAACTAAAAATTATAAACACCAATTAAATACTAGTAAATATCCTTTGCACACACATGGTACTAATATCCTGTACGATTCTCTATACAAAAGTTTGATAAGAGCATGATATTTGGAAGTATGTATTGTGATATTACGATGATATTATCAGTGAAAACAAAGAAATTCAATTGTTGCATCCTGTGGTCCTAGCAGGAGACTAGAAGTTCCGGTTCCTCTGTTTTTTGAATAGGAAGCAACTTTTCTGCATTTGACCCTTTAAAAGTTAGATTTCGTGTTGATTTTTGTAGCTGTTGTGAAGCGCAGTTTAGATGGTTGGGAAGCTGATGTTTTGATCTCGAGCCACTTCTAAGATGCTGATTTTTCCTTCGAACCTTTAAATACTTTTAGAGGACACAAAAATAAATAGTAGTTAAGTATTTCGGGTAATCAGAGATAAAGACATCTATTACCATAATATAATTATCTCTTTTATTCTATCTGTCTTGAAATCAGGAGAATGTCATTATTTTGACCACAAAAAGGAATGGAAATTAACGAAGATCATGCCATTTACTACCATTGTATTTTGAAAAAAAATGGGACAAATTGAAGGAAGAATTTCTGTAGCAAGTAAAAACAGGAAGTGGTTATATTCCTAGTTTTGAAGGAGGACACAGATACATACTCCATGATGGGAACTAGGACTAATTAACAAAAGGTCGCAGAAGGAGTTTGGCAGAATGGTGAAGAATATTTAGTATTTAAATGAATTATTTACTAATAGGAAATATCTCGACATCCTTTGAAGCCGAGCGTGATTAATGAGTGAAACCGAAGAGCTAAAGCCAGTGTAAGTTGTAAAATTTAAAGTGACAACGAAGATGAAAGAAGATGCCATCCTGTTTACTTATGTGGGAAATCTAAACTCAGGGTTTAAGAGGTAAATCATCAACGAGCAGTTTGATCACAATTTGAAGAGCAACAATAAAGGCAACAGATTAATGCAAAGACGTGAGAAGGAAATTATGAGAAATTTGAATTCTTTAGTAAAAAAAAGTAGTAATTAAATGTGATGTTCATGAGCGTGTCTTTCTTTCATTGAGCTTCGATTTTGGGATAATCATTAAAGTGCTTAATGTTCAATTTATTTTTCAACTATTTCTTAAAGCGGGTGTTTAATTTATTATACTGAAAAGTAATTTTTAGCTTAATTTAAACATTTACACATTTATATCCAGATAAAGAGAGAGAGAGACAGAGAGAGAGAGACAGAGAGAGAGAGAGAGAGAGAGAGAGAGAATATCGATATAAGAAATAAAAATAAAGAATTGGAATTATCTTCAATAACATATATAAAATTTAAAACGCTACCAACCTCCTGGCCAAGGCCAGCATAATTATCTGAAGTAACTGCAATAAAAAGGCAATCATAACTCATGAAGATGTGGAAATTTATCTCTTTGATATATAATATATATAATTCTCTGCTGATACCTTCAACTCATGACTGTCCCTTCCTTTCGAATGCATTCTTTAAACTATTTCCGTCTAATTTTGGAATTCAGAAGTCATTGCGAATCCTTATCTTTAGACGGTAATCTTAGACACCCACATAAGAAACTTAAAACTCTTGAGTCACATAGAAAAAAACCTTGAAGAAGACAGGTAGTTAATGAAACGCTATTACAAATGGTGAAACTCTGCGAGTGATAAAATCTGTTCTGAGAGGTGTTTAACTTGCATGCGTAATAAATTCATTTTTATTCAGTTTTCAAGTTGCATTATGATTTTTAAATTATTGGTATTATTATTCTAAATAATTTCTCTTTAAAATAAGGATAACGTTATGAGAAAAATGATACACTGCGATATTTAAAGCTTGTTCATTACTCTCAGTATATCTGAGGAACTTTTATTTTTTTTTATCGGAAAAATGAGGTCGCGCTCTATAAATAATTTTTCGTACGGAACGTCTAGGTACCTGTCATGAAAAAAATAATAAATCTTTATCTGTAATCTTCTCAAGGTAAACTAGAAACTACTGTGAAACTCTACCTAAAGAGTTTGTCATTAATCTCATTTTTCAGTACTTTATTTCGCCGTCTGTATGAAAGCTTTCATAAATAATTAACTATTGTTGAATTTAATAATTAGCTCTGGTAAATTTTTAATAATTCAAGTATTTGTAAATTATAGGATTCTTTCTTTCTTTCTCTCTGATGGAGAGCGAATAACCTCTCGATTTTCCAACTAACAAGCTACCGGTTCGAGTCCCGGTGTAACATGGATATCTGAAACGGTTTTTATGTTTTAGATAAATTTCATCCATAACCGAAATGAGGTGTTCGCGACTATGAAGTAACTAAAAATATTCCATGTTGGTTTCTAGAGGAGGATTTCGGAATTAATAGCCATTAATCCTTGCAGTATTAATCTAAAAGGATTACGACCTGTTCGTGGGTGGTATTCATATAAAAATTAGAAGATTAGCAGGATCCAACGCTTTATTATTTTAATTCCTTTAACCGCACGTTTAGGCCCGCCTTCAGAAGTTACTTTACCTAGTAAGTTCTAACTTCATTGTTATTCTTAGAACAAAACAACGTAGAGACACAAGAAAGCTTATCCAACAACCTTATATAATTCTTTTCACACCAAATACTTCCTTCCTTTCTTTGTTGTGCGCAATGAAGTTCTCTGACTTACTTTTGATCTTCCTAGTTTCACTTTTTTCAGGCAAAGAGTCATAAAATACAATTAAATACAATTTAAAAATTATTGTAACATTTTAGCTCTTTAAACACCCCTCGGTTTCTATAATGGCTTATACAATTACACGTGATTTACATTTAAATATTTTATGTGATTCAGGTTACACTTCCAGAAGAAAAAATAGCATTTAAAAAAAAATCCCTGCATGCATACATTTTATTACCAGTGATATTATGTAATGTTTGTTATGTAATATGAATCACCTCATTCTCCGTTTGAAATGCTGCAAATATATATCTCAAAAAACTTATATTAGTTCTACACTGTATGCTTAATATTAAACTATATATTAGTAGAATATTAAGGTAGATAAACGTCAATGAAGATGGTAACTTTTTTTATAATCACCTAAACCAATATACACAACACCTCATTAAAATAAGATACAAACGTATGGATAAAAAGATATGAAATGCTCTGCAAACATCTTTCTGTGTATCTTTGTGCATTTTCTAGGCAACTATCTTTCATTAACATTACAAATTTCTCGACTTTTGATTAATATTCTTCAACTATTATTATGAATTTAGTGAAGACAAATTCTTTTGTATTAATAACATTTCTTCATTGTGCTTAGAAGAAATTTCGGTTAGCACACTAAACCACATAATTGTGCCTTTTTGCTTCGATCTTAAATTAATGCAGCTGGATGGGTCCAAAAATATTGAATTGAATATTAGAGAATAGAGATTTAATAAACCTAAGAAAAAAAAAAGAATGAAACAAAACAACCAGAAGCGCATCATACCTTGACAGTAGTTTCACAACAGAGTACAAAACTTAAGAAACATTTGAATTTAGAACAATATAATATATTTTGCTCCACATGGGATAATTTATTAAATCTTTCTAAGCAATTAGAAGAAAATATTTTTTTTTAAATAATTCTCTAGAATTATTCGGTTATTTATTTCCCAAGAGACGAATTTTAACCTTGGTATCATACATTATTTTGATCAGTAAGGCATGCTGCATTAAACTTTGCTTGGATTTGCAAAAACTCTTTGCTAACCTTGGCTTGTTCAAGTGCCCATTGTTAAGCTGGCAAGCAGTAATGAGCTTCATGTGTTGTAAAATGAGTCCTGTTTTAATTGGCAGTAGACAGGGTGGAATATTGTACGATTAATTAAAAGTCTAATAAGTAAAATGCAAATTGAAGTTTAATGGAGAAAGTGAAGTATTAATTATTTGATTGAATGATGACTGATATTCGTTAAGTGACTGAGAGAGAATATAAAATAATTTGGTGTAGATTCATAAGCGGGTCTTGTTCGAATTTAATTAGTAGAATGCAAGAAAGTAGATAAATAATATAGTTAATTATTATTATTAGTTCTCAGCTTGATTTCGTAACGAATATTTTGGTTCCTTATAACACAATGAAAGATAAAACTCATTGGATCCTGTCTTTTCCTTATCGAAACAGATGTGTCTCCGAGGATGGCGAAGGTAGTAACGATGGGTGGAATTCTGTCGTCCTATTTAAAGCGCGCTATCTCCAACGTTACTTATACTGGCAAGACGCCACTCTGGTAATCGCTCGTAGTTAGGAGCGAGCGGGGCTTAATACATGCACATCGAAAGTTAGACTATATTTTTTATATATATTTCTTTGTTTGTTTTCTGGTTTCAGTGCTGAAGATTACTGTGATTTCTTGGATGCGAACTTGGACTAGTTACTTGGTAAACAACTGCAATGAAAAATATTTTAAGGCTTGAGTAAAACATTTCTTTTTAAAAAATACAAAATGATAATGTCGCTGTTTTGTAAGCAATATTAGTTGATTCTGAACAAAGCATAGCTTGATTTAAAAAAAAATAGAACTTTTTAAGTCAGTATGAGTGTAAATGACAATAGTTGGTTATTAATAACACTAAGTAACTCACACATTTTACTTATAATTAAATTATAATACCTTTAATCAATCCCATTTCAATTAAAATTGATCAAACACAGTACCAAACTATTGCTACTATTGTTTTTTTTTTAAAGATTTTTCTGTTCAAATGTTTAATTTTTGTGCTTTTAACGGACTATTTTAATGTGTGTGTGTGTGTGTCAAGAATCAGTTTTGTTATACCTCTTACCAAAAAGAAAAAAAAATAAATAAATAACACGTTACTGTAGTAAGAAATTTTCCATATTATTTCAAAACGTTCTGTGTTGTTCAAGATCGAATTATGTCCAAACAAAGTGAACCGTGCTTTATCAAAGGATATAGACATATTTTAGTGTGCTATGCAAATACTAAAATTCTGATCTTTTTAATAAAAGTAACGTTTCTAATTAATATTATGATTACCTGCAAGTTGGAAGAAAAATAAATTGGTTCGCAAGACATTATAATCCACTTGAAAAGAAGAAGCGAAAAAGGTACAAAATGGGAAAAAAAAAGAAAGAAGAAAGAACGAGAAAAGAAAGTTGGGGAAAATATGGAAGAAAGAAAGAAATCATTATAATTATAATGTACCTTAATACTTCGAGTCTGCTTGGAATTAAATAATGGGAACTGCTTGAGAGACGAAACAAGTCATTGTTTTAAGCCCCTCCCGACTTCGATAAGAAAGGCAATAGTTGCACATCGAACAGTAAGAATCCTTTATCACCTAAAGACGTTAGCTTTATTAAGGATCCATGTCACAGTGAGTCGTTATATGTGATCCATCAGGCTTCTTTTTTTTCTCGTAAAAATTAAACGATAACTATGATACGTAAAAAAGATACTCGTATATAAAAAGTATACTGTTATTGAAGACGACATTGATCTAGAAATATGTGCAGGTAGAACTAGATTTACATTCTTATTTTTATCCAGTACATGTTAAATGGAGAGAGAGAGGGAGAGAGATGGCTATTTGGCCGAAGTACGAGTCTATTAACTTCTGTTCCCGAACTGAGTTATGTATTTTGGGATTCATTCCACAAAACACAAGGAAAATCCATACATCCCTGTATGAAACTGAGATTCACCTTCAATTTAAAACTCCTTACGAATTTCGTCTCCTCCCTCCTAGATGCTGTTCGAAGCCAGTCTTTCTAACCTTATGGAAACATCATATTATATTTCAGACTGTCCTATAGAGGTAAAAATGAAAACAGTTACTCGCTAGCAATTTTGCATCTGGAATTTGTATTCTGCGTGCTTCATACTAAGAGATGTTGAATTCATCTCGTTTCGTTTTTTTCTTTCTTTTTTTTTGCTTCAATAGTTGGAAATGTAACTGTTTCTGTTATGGAGGTGATTTGGTCTTTTAAATATTTCATCTGCTTGCGAGGCGATTACAGAAAGAGTTGCAAACTTTTCCGAAAGATTAAACATTTTAATTCTTTTAATTTTCGTCATTACTCATTAGATGCTTTTAATTTTAATAGATGGAAATTGAGTACTGAAATCGAACCCTCTTTGGATAATTTCGACAGCCTTAAAAGACAGATTTTCCTAGAGAAAACCCCACACATTTCAGACCGCATAGCTAACCTTCAGATTAAAGAACCCCCATTATAAATATTCCTCGCCTTCTAAATGGGACTAATGCAAACCTAGTTCTTTCCATCCGAACAGTAAATGTTACTAAGTCATCGAGCCTGCACTACGAAGGTCACTTTATCCAGTTACAGTAAACCAAATGTTGCACTAAATAAATGAATTTTGTTTACATGAAATGCAAACTGGGTATGATAGAGAGGTGGGAATAGTGTAGAGCAAAAGTTACGACCACTTGCTTTAGCAAGAGACCAAACACGGCTGCCATTTGGGCAGGCTGCAAGCTTCCTGCCCGTTCAAATTCTGTTTTGGAAGCATTGATAATTTTCTTGCATTGGTTTCGCACTTCAATGTAAGCACTGAAGGTGGATGGAGTTTTTGGTTTGATCCCGTTCTGATATGCTTGATTTTTCATTTGTAAAACCTTGGCACATCTTTGATGAACCAGGATTTAGATGGGGAACGGCAATTCAGAGTATGGAACTACTTTCAGAGTATCAAACTAGAGTATCTAAAGCCATCTAACTACCCCATCTCACTCACCTCAGTCCTACCTAAAGTGATGGAGAAATCCATCAATTCTCAACTCTCACATTACTTTAAAGGCACCCAGCTATTAATCGACCACCAGTACGGATTCCTTCGCTGCCGATTAGCAGATCTACTCTCATATATGACCCATTTCTGGATATTTGCCATGAAGAAACTTGATATCTCAAAAGCTTTTGACCGGGTCTAGCACAAAGGCTTACTAAGCAAACTTCCATCATTTGGACTGTCTGAGGACTTTTGCAGTTGGATTGCTAGCTTTCTGTCTGGACGCACACTATGTGTGATGGCATCGGTTCCCTATCCTCTCACCATCCAACTAATGCTGGGGTTCCACAAGGTTTTTTCTCTCGCCAACCCTCTTCCTTCTGTATATCAATAACCTACTTCAGTTGACCTCCAACCCAATACACAGTTTTGCAGATGATAGCACATTGCACTCCTCCCTTTCATTTCACAAATCTTACTCTATACAACTCACTTCAACCTACTACTACCCTCAATTCATGCTCCAAGCCATCCTTCAATGGGGGGGGGGGCTCAGATGACAACGTTAACTTCAATGCTAGTAAAACCCAGTTATCTCTTATTTCTCACAAAAAGGAACCATTTTCTTCCAATATTGAATTGATAACACTCAAATTTCCAGACAAGATGAAATTTCTCTTCTTGGAATTACCCTGACATCAGGCCTCTCCTGGCATAAATACAACCATTGCATCCTCAGCTTCCAAAAAAAACTAGGATTTCTCTTTCGCTGAAGACGATGCTTCACCTATAAACAGCTGTTAACCGTATACAAGTCACAAACCCGCCCAGCTATCAAATACTGCTCTCACATTTGGAGTGGGGATCCTAAAAGCTCCCTCAAAATGCTTGACTCAATACAGAGGAGAGCAATTAGATTGATAAATGACCCATCTCTTACCAACTCACTCTCCTCACATTCACACAGACGTTTAGTCTCTGCAATTTGTGTATTCTATAAATATTTCCATGACAAATATTCATCTGAAATAGCATCAATAATTCCCACCACTCAGTACTAAGCCCATTGGAACACGTACAGCTTTCACCTAACATCCTTTCACAGTACACCTTGAAATCCATAAAACATGACGAAGTATTCTTCATGTTTTATGGATTATGGGACTATGGAACAGTTTTTCCACTGATGTATTTCCCAAGGAATACAATATACAGACTTTTAAATCAAATTAAAACACGTTTCTCCTTTCCCAACCCATATACGGTGCTAACGTACTATAGGTTAATCAACAAACCTCTCTTGTATGGGCCCAACATTAATATTAATAATAATAATAATAATAATAATAATAATAATAATAATAATAATAATAATAATAATAATAATAATAATAATAAACTTCATGTAGCTCAAATTTCATTTGCTGTCCTTATCTGTTCGTGTGTGACATGTTCTTATGATTTCATCTGCTGGTCGACAGTGAATCATGTAGACGCTTCCAAATTTTGAAAGCTTGTATTTTCTATCGTTCAAACTAGGTTGCTCGTGATGTTGGCAGCAATTTATTACGGAAAAAGGATGCTAAAAAGTAAATATAACTAGCACAATTTACCTTTATGTAATAGGGTGTATTCGCTGTTTTGAAGATGAAGTCAAAAGTTAACTATAACAGTATTTCAGGAAATGTTTCGCCACAACTTTTTCACACAAACGTTTTCTCAGTTTAGAATAAATACGGACATACTTTGTTAAGATATTTCAAGAACAGCTAAATATCTTAACAGGCTCTTCCTCCATTAACCCATAATTTATTTTCATCTTGCTTCTGTACATTAATTGAAGTCATAATACAGAATTACGAACAAACATTACTATAAAATCCAACACCTTTTCAGAAAACAACATAATATTTTTATTAAAACAACAACGTAAAATAACACAAATAATACGTAATTGTAATTTTCTGGAACTTTTTAAACTTTGTGGACTCCGTATTTGCATCTTGTTGCAAATATACAACAAAATGCAATTCTGATACTTCGCAAAGTACTTACCTGGGCTATGCTATTAGTAGAGTATGGTAAGAATCGTAGGAAAGAAATTTATTTCACGGATCGCTGTTGCGATGTTCGCTTAAGTTATAATAAAATTAATTGTCTAGAAAATCAAGTTTTCTAGACAAATAAACTGGAGTGTAAAAATATATTAAAGAAATCATGATCCAACTGGATCAAAATAGGGGGGGGGGGGGTAAAATTTCTCTAAGAGATGATTTATCCCCACTAAGCCTAAAAGATTTCTCCACAGAACACGATTTGAATTGTGCAATTTATTTTCAATTTTGATCTGCAGTAATGAAAAAAATTAGTACTTATTAGCAACCATATTAGGGCAAGGTATCTACTGCCAGCTTATGATTCAAAATTAGTACTTTGTATCTGCCTTTTAAGAGATTGTTATCTTTCATAGTTTACGTTTAGAATCAACGTGTTGCTACCTTTCCTATCAGAAGTAAAGCGAACAGTTTCTGCGCATTGAGGATGAGGAAAAGTCTTAAGTCTGACAAACATATAGTCAGACTTAAGACTTTTGGGGATAATTAATTTACGTTTGGGGATAATTAATTTATGTTATTCGCGACTGGTAAGTAGAACGCTCAAATTTATTGCACACTGCCTGCTCAATGTAGTCAAAAATGCTGACAGAGCAACCATTTATTAAAATAGATACTGCAGGAGAATAGAAACTTAAATACTTCAGAAAATATTATGTATTGCGGTTGGGTGCCGCACGTGGCACCCAAACGCAACGTAAAACTGTGTTCCGCAAATCAGCTAAATGTAGCACATTCAGTGAATCTATCCCAATGGCTTTAACAGGCCTTTAAGGCCCACAACCTTCCAAGCATGCTTGGATTTCGTAACCGAAATACGAGGATAGAATGGTCACTCCTATGCCTCAAGGTATTCTTGGCTGTATCCCTGTGTGTTCACGGGGCAGGTTTGCCTGCTTGCGGGATGAAAAACACCAGATAAACTGGCGGAAAAAACCCTACTGCCGGCGCCCAAGACCGGCTAACTTGGCTATAACTGAGGAAGATCCTTCAGCTCCTCACGTCTCCCACGGGAATCGAACCTAGGACACTCCTTCCCCAGGAATATGGTTGCGAAGCGCAAAGCCACTAGGCTAACCGCGCGGACACATTCAGTGAATGAGAGAGAGAAAGAAAGAAAAAAGAAACTGATATAATAACACAAATAAGATATGCTCCGAATATTTAATGCGTCCCCAATGAGTCGATTCACTGTGATATTTCTACGAACAGTCCGTTTTAGTTTTAGTCATTTCAGGTTACGTGTGAAATACAAACCAATATTGAACACTTTGGGTGGCATGTTTTCACCAAAAGATTAATATATATTTTTTTAAACATTTTATTATTTCTCAGATAAATTACATACATACGATAATAATACATGAATACAATTGTATATAACAGATACTTGCACGCACATAATGGTTTTTTAAATAATAATAATAATCTAATAAAGATTGGAGGTCGACAGATATTTTCAATACGATACGCATATGTTATTATCAAATACTGAAACAGGACTACAACATCTGTTGAACAGATTACTGAAAATCCTGTATCAATTATGGAATGAAAATTAAAATAAGTAAAACAAAGGTATAGAACGTAGAAAGGAAAGAGGCAAATATGGATATCAGAATAAATGGGGAAAATTGAATCAAGTAAAGCCATTTAAACAACTAGGAAGTGTGATTAGCAGTGATGGGAGATGCAAAAGTGACATAAATGTAAGAATAGCGATGGGAAGAGATGCCTTTAATAGAAAATGGAATTTATTCAGAAGTAAAATGGACAGAAACCTAAAGAAAAGACTAATAAAATGTTATGTGTGGAGTGTTGCCCTCTATGCAGCTGAAACTTGAACACTGAAGAAAGAAGAAATTAAGATTTTGGAAAGCTTTGAGATGTGGATTTGGAGAAGGATGGAAAAAATAACTAATGAAGAGGTCTTAAAAGAGTAGAAGAACAAAGAAGTCTGTTAAATAGGATAAAAAGAAGAAAGGGAAACTGGATCGGACATATTCTCAGAGGAAATGGAATCATCAGAGATGCCATCAAAGGTAAAATAGACGGGAAAAGACCCAGAGTAAAGAAAACAATGCTAGATGACATGCTGAATGGAGACTGGTACACGACCTTGAAAGAGAAGGCTCAGAACAGAAGAGAGTGGAAGGAAGCTTTTTGCTGCTAAGAGAAGAACCTGCTCAATTGCAGAATACTTAAGAAGAGGAAGAATAATAGTAATCGTATAAAACATATATTATTATTATTATTATGTTAACAATGATAATTATTACGGTTTATTTTGCATTTTTTACACTCTATATATATACAATAACAATAGATATTATTTCTCTATATAATAATTTTTTTAATAATCATTTTTTTTCCATTATCATCAGACAAAGTACATATGTACATTTGTACATTTGTACTTTGTCTTAAATGTATGTCATATGTACATTTAAGACCTATTACATTTTCTGCTCTGTACAAAATTCTGTACGCAGTTTAAAGTACATTATTTCTTTAATGTTTTTTTCTTTTAATATAAATACCCATATTTTTTTTTCATATCAGTATCATCATTTATTATTATACACCGTATTGAACATATACATTACAATAATTTCCAGTCTATGATTATGAGGATTAGTTGAATGTGGCGGACTAATTCCCCTACTTCGAAGCTAGGGTTAGGTTTTATGAAGAGAGTAGGATTAGCCTTCACTATTTATTTTGATTGGCACTGTTTATGGATGGAATGTAGGAGTTGGATGCTTGTGATTTGTCATGTGTATATAAGTGTTAATGCTATTATTATAATAACGGCTATTATAGCCTGTTTTTTTTTTAGGAGTGTCCCTTATTTTAAATACCTTGGCTATTATTATTCAAAAAAAAGGGGTATATATATTTTAGGGCATTATGGGTGAGTATAGAAGGCAATTATAGCAGAATAAAAGAGGTGGAAAATTTTTGTACATACCTGGTTTTGATTCCAGGATGTCTTCCAATTTCATGATCCTGCTGAAGGTTGTTTATAAAGGGGGGAAAGGAGAAAGGGAACGTGGGGGTGTATTTTGACGTGGGAAAATATATTTGGAAACCCGGGTTATGTATTAATAATATATATATTATTGTGTTTAGGGGCGCATTTTATGGGGGAGAAGGAAAGAAGGGGAAGAGTTTACTTATGTGGAAACTGGGCAGAGGAGGGGTTAACGGGGTGCGGACCGTTTCGGTCGACAAATTTTTGCTATATTAACTATATTGGTATAGTTTCCAGAGTTCGCGTTTTAAGATTCTGTAGTTGTCTATGTGTTTTAAATTTCTTGATAGGTTGTTGAGTAACGTGGGTATCAGATGCGATCTCACAAAAGAACCGCATGAGTTGTTGAAGGGTCTAGGGATACAAAGGGTTGTTGTGGGTCGTGTTGTGCGATATGTGTCTCTGTTGTTACGATAGGTGATGTTACAGAAATTTCTTAGTAACATTATGTAGTGTTTCAGATTTTTAATGCTGAGGATTCCGTGTGTCGCCATAAGCGGTTCGTATATTGGCTGCTGTGTATAAGGCTCGAAATCGCTGTTGACACTATTTTCCTATATTTCTAATTTTGTTAGGTGGCCGTTTGATGTGTTTGCGTAGACCGTTATATCGTACCTGAGTAGAGATTCACAGATACCGTGATATAGGAGTTTTTGTATGTTGGATAGAATCATGTCTTTTACATGGAAGAGTTTTGCTGCGATGATGCGGAGTTTAGTATGTAGGTAATGTATACAGTATGTTTTGTCCATTTAAGGTGGCAATCTATATAAAGGCCAAGGTATTTTGCATATGTTACAGGTTTGATTTCGGGACATTGGCAGGTTTTTTGTTGTTAAAGCAGCGATAGTGGTCCGAGCACATGATTCTGTTATTATGTATTATTAACATCTGTGTCTTGGTGCCGTTGATTACAATTGAGTTTTAGTAGAAGTATCTTGTGATTTCATTTAGGGGTTGTTGTGCATTGGGTAGAGGCATGTTGATGTCTGTGTGAACTGCTAGTACAGTGTCATCTGCGTATACCGAAATATTTGGCTTCGTGTGTCCAGGTTATTATAATTAATTTATATGTTGAATAGAGTAGGTGATACTATGGCGCCTTGTGGGACATCTTGTTTTAACTGTATACCCCTGCTGTAACACGAACCTGTTTTTGTTACTTGTGTTCTGTTTCAGAGATAGTTCCTGAACCAGGTATGCAGTGATTCTCTTTTCCCGAATGAGTATAGTTTAGTCAGTAGTATGTCATGTTCACGTGTATCAAAAGCTTTGGTTAAGTCAAGCAGTATAAGGATAGCGTACTTGTTTTTATCGAGAGCTTTGTTTATTGCTTCGGCAATGTCTTCTAATACAGTGATGGTGCTTTTTGTTTTCTGAAAGCCGTATTGGTTTTGTGAGATCATGTTGTACTTCTATAAATAGTTCAGTATATGGTATGTGTGTTATGTTTTCTAGAATTTTTTTCTGGTAGGGTAGCTATTGGTCTGCAGTTCTGAGTATCGTTTCTTTTACCATGTTTAAAATTAGCGTAATTATCGCAATTTGTAGTTGTTGTGGAATAATGCCAGTGTCGAATATTATGTTTACGAGTCTCAAAAGTATTGGATTTATTTGTTCAAAGTGTGTTAAAAGGTCTGTGAGTCTTATTTTGTCTATTTCTGGAGTCGTCTCCAGGATTTATTGCATTTATTTGTTCAAAGTGTGTTAAAAGGTCTGTGAGTCTTATTTTGTCTATTCCTGGAGTCGTCTTTGGTTTTAACTCTAAGAGTGCTCCCTTCAGTTCCTGTTTTGTTACAGGTGGAAAATACATAGTTTGCTGTCACTTTGTGTTGGTAATTTTTTGTTAACGTTGGTAGATTATCTTTTTCGAGTTGTGTGATATTGACTGTGAATGCGTTGTTGAATGAGTCTGCTAATTCCACTTGGTTTGTATTCTGACAGAAGTTTCTTGCGATAAAATCTTGTGCTGGAGTTTTCTTTTTTAGAGTCAGTAATTTGTTAAGTGCAGCTCATGTTTACTTCATATTGTGATTGTATTCTGTAAATTGTGGAAATAGTAGTGTCTTTTTGCCCTACGAAGTTTGCTGTTAGTCGATTTCTTGTTTTTATATAATCTTTGTAGTTGTGTGTTACTGGATGACTTTTAGTCTTTTCCACTGATTTTCTTTCACAATGATACCATTTAGAATGTCACCATTTATCCATGTATTATTGTCTGTTTGTCGCCTCGTTTGCGTAGGCTTTGTTACTTTTTTGTATATTTCTGTGAACATTAGTTGGAAGTTCTCATATAAAGCAGGCAATTCCAGTCTGTATTTTTTACAAGATTGTCCACAATGCTCTTTAATATGACTGAGTTTTGTTGACTTTTGTGGGAGGGGGGGGATACCGTAATGAAACGAAATTGAGACAAAGTAGTGATCGCAATTTTGATTGATTACTGATGATGTATGGATGGAAGCGCGTATGTTGATATGGTCAATGCATGATTGCGTTTGTGAATTGTTGAGTATTTCTCTCTTGTTGAGGAGTTAATGGTAGGGTTTATATTGTACTGACTTAGTATATCAAGATATGTGTTAGTGGTTGAAGAAGCGTGGTCAAGAGTATTTATTTTACTGTCTCCTATTAGGATGAGCTTATGTGTTGTATGGGGTTCAATACCGCTTAGCGATGATTCTAATTCATGCAGAAAGCTAAGTGGATTATCTGGGGCGGAGGGGTCTGTATATATGTTTATTGTATATTTGATGTTGTGTTTGTCGCTATTTGTATTTCCAAAATTAGTGTTTCCGCGTGTTCGAAATGAGTTTATTTTTCAGTCGCATTGTATTTTTTTTGATAAATGTCACGATGCCACCTCCTCTTTTGTTTGGTCTACATAAGTTATAGGTTTCGTAATTATTAATTTTGTATGCGTCAATTTCTGTGTCGTTTATTGCAACTTCTGTCAGTATTAGAGCATCTATGTTTGTCAAGGTGTAATTGAGCAGTGTTATCAATGTAAGCCAGTGTTTTTTTATACTTCTTATGTTTGTGTGTATGATAGTGAAGTTGGTATTGGTGGAAATGTTGTCTGACCATTTCTTCAAAGAGTCAAAGACCTTGAAGTTTATATTGTCTGATTGGACATGTTGGCCTAGATTTGAGATCTTCATTATATAGTTTTTAAGGTGATTTTAAATCGTGTTCTTAGGGATATGGGGAGTTAATGTTTTATATTGGTAGGCTGTTTAGGTCGGATTCTCTTGCAATTATATAAACTCGAGTGTTTTCATTCTGTCTCATAAATATCTGTGAATCCTTAGTCACAGGAAATTGTAGTTTTTCTCTGTTTTTGTTTTCCTTGCTTGGTATAAAAGATTTTTAAAGTATGGAGTCCAGAAAGATCCCATTTCAATCCTCCAACGGGAAGGTAGCATTCAAACACCTACTGATGAAATTCATCTATCACCTAATGACATTCACGAACATCCCTGTCCATTCATTGATCAATCGGTCATGACGTCATGACCGTTTAAACAAATAAACATGCAAACAAAAATGGTCAGTTATTGAAATGATCTTGGAGAATCACGAAAACATGTACAAGATGAATTTCCTATCTGCAATGTTTACTAAAGCCTACTTTATTGTTATCAATTTAACTGGTCAATAAGTGTATTTAGTTCAATCGACAATCATTGTGTGTGGTAACATTCTGCTAAAGTGACGTTATTCGTTATATACAGTAATAAAAGGGTTTTTTTTTTCGGTTTTCAAACTAATAAATTTAATGTATTATCATTTGTAAATTATCATTTTGTTGTCGAATTGTTTTCGCCTTATATTGCAACTAAAATATCATTACATTTTTCGGCTGTGAGAGGTCATGTTACATAATTAGCAACTGATGAACAAAGCGAAATTAGTTTGTGTCTATTCATTGTTACAGATGAATAGACACAAATGAAAGAAAATGACAAGTCATGTTCTTGTACTAACTGCTGCATTTTTAATTTTTATAAAACTTACATTGAAAACCTATAATACAGATTGCACGTGGAAAACAGCTGTAAATTGATAAAACTTGTGATCGCAGCACTGAATGTTCCTATTTTGTTTCGTTTACATTCTGTAGTTCTCATGCAAATGAATTAGCGATTACTCAGTGATCATTTGTGTTAAAAATCGACTAATGGGAGACTTGTCCGACTTTGAAATAGAACAGATCGTTAGTGTGCATTTAGCGGAGCATCAGTGACAAAACCTGTCACATTAGTTGACCTTCACGCTGTTTCCTATATCAGGACGAGTTTACGTTGAACAACACCCAAGGAAGTTTACAATCGGAAATTTGGTTTCAACAGTAAAGCACGAGGGTGGTTCTGTGATGGACTTGGCAGCAACATCGTGGTATTCTGCTAGTCAAATTCTAACTCTTCATGGCAGAATTACTGCAGGGGATTATTTGGACATTTTGGATGATCTAGTGCATTGCATGATCCATATGTTATTTCTAAACAATAATATAGTAATCCAAGATGACAATGACCCCCATTCACACAACTTGGACTGAATAGTCGTGGTTTGAAGAGCATGAAGGTAAACGTCAACGTCTTCCCTAGCCAGCACAGCACGATCACCAGATTTGAATATTAATGAACCAATCTAGTCAGTTTTGGAGATAAGATACGGATTACCACCTCCTGTCTTTAAAATAACTTGAATATGTTTAAGAAAAATGATACAAAATTCCATAAAGAGTTATTCAAAACTTATTTGAGTCCATTCCAAAAATAATTTAGGCTGTCCTGGAGGTAAAAGGTGGTCTTACACATATTAATTTGAACTCATGTTTTTCCAACCAAAGAACGTCTTTACCGATTGAACTACAAAGACTTCCACAAAAGACAGCTGATATTCTGAATGTAAGTACAGTTTGAAAACTAGCTTGATGAGCTCAAAAGTAAAACTAACGAGCAAGTCTTGAACACCATTTTAAAATCAGAACAGAGGAAAGGTACCAAAAGCAGCGATATTCGCCTAAAAACGAATTTCTTTCTTTTTTTTTGCATTTTAATTGTAACCATTAATTTTTGCATTACATTAATTTTTGAATTATTATTTCATTTTTCTGTCAAGTATTGGTACATGTAACCGTGAAAAGAAGCTTATTCTGTATTGTGAACTATTATATTTGTTTCCAGTTAGAAACAAATATATAATTTAGAATTTCATTATTACTTATATTAATGATATTACTTGTTTAATTAGTTATATAAAAAAATTAGTTATATAAAATGTATATGAATAAATCTTACTACAATAACTAGGAAATAGAAATTTGGTAAGGGATATCTCTGAGTGTCTTCAACGAGCTTTTTCGTACACAAAGTATAAAATACTGATAAATATACACTACAGATGAAACTAATGATGGTACTATGTTTATTCAAAAAAGTAATAACATATTAGTTCACTTTTGACTGTCACAACAGAGAGAACAATCATATTACAGATACCATAGCAGGTGTAGCACACCGCTAGTATTTTGCTCAATTTCTTTTTTTTTTAAATATGTTTGTTTAAAAATATAAATTTTTTAAAAAATATAAAAATATAAAAATAAAATATATGCACATATTAAAAATATATGCATATATACAAGAGAAGATATTTAGTTTTACCCAATATTGGATAACATAAGGCAAATATCGATGATATAAGGCTGGAACTGCTTCATTTATTCCCATATATAATTAATTCAATCCGTATGAAGGTCTATCCATCATGACACATTTTAAACCTGCAGAAATAAACGTTTATTATCGGTTCACTGCCGCATTCTGAAAAAATATATTTACAGTCATTTTGTGAGTAAAATATATCTCCAACATAAAGTTAATTGGAATTTCCTCTTAATTTTTTTCTCCATTTTCGTAATGCATCATTCTAAATTTTGATATTGACATATACATAATTTATCAGCACATCATTAGCATGCAGTTGATATCTTGAGCTAGCGAGTAAATATTTGATGTAAGTGATACTTAATTTAAAGATGTTTCACGAATGTGTTTGAACTTTCCGTAGCACATTTTTCTTTTGGCAACGGTCCTAATTGCCGTGAACAGGTGAAGTGTGGTGTTGAGAGGCGGATGATGCGATGTAAACACCTAACATTACATCCGCAATGATTTCCTGTTTGACACGCATTCTGGTATCCACAAATTGCCAAACCTGTAAGCTGCAATCGCATATGACATTATCAATAACTAACATGGTTTTAATCAGATTTTCATTCTCATAGAGTCTCGAGTGCAATTAAATATGACACCAACGTATGTCATTCATAATCCATAATGATTAAATTAATTACGATCATTTCAAATAAAAAAAATACCATCCATCAGCGTTCTAATCCCACAAAGGGTAGGAATGTTTGATTCTCTCATTAATTCATACATACAAAATATTCTGGGACTGGGTTACCATGGGAGAAGTAGACGCATGCATGTAGTAGATATATATTATCAATGTTTGGTCTTTATCCATTTGTAACAGGATAAAACTTGGCTAATATATACTCAGATACTGTCCTCGGCGAAACTGAACAATCATCAGAATGTCCCTCTAATGGTATTTCAACTGATTTGTTACTTAAATCAAATAAATATTGATCTACCATTTTAATATATAACGATGTACAGAATAAGGTAACCATAGGATCGTAATAAATAATTTTTATTCACCTTGAGAATTCCTCATTCATCTTCTATAAAAATCTGACTGAAAATAACTCGTCTGTGATTTTCTCATAAGACTAATACTTAACAATAAGTAAAACGTTTAGGGATATCATATAATTACAAAATTACAAGCAATAACGTTGAACTTAATTTTCTCTGAAATATAGTACTTTGACCTAGAACTGGCCAGAATCCCATCCGGAACTGGATTATGGCCAGTTGGCAAACTAGTGTCCTAGAGGGAAAGGTCCCGCAGTTCAGAGATTGAGTTCCAAATATAGTTTTGCATTATGCTCCCAAGAAAGACTGCTTTTAGTTTCTCGGGAGTTAGAAACATCTTAAATTTCGTAGAACACTAAGTCTTTGATGATGCACTAGCTTTGATCATTGCACCTATGGTTACCTTCTCGAAGACAGTTCAAGTTTTCCTTTGCAATTCTCCTGGCTTTGGCAGCTGTAATAAAATATTCTTTGTTGCAGTTTTTTCCAATCAATGGTTTGGACTTTACTAATTTCTATCCCACCTTTAAAGCCTACAGGGTGGAATATTCGTTTTCGAAGGAGGAGGTGATGAAAGCCGCTACGTGCCAATCTCTTTCCCAAAAATTTTGCCAGCATCTTTGGACATCTACTATTCGGTCTTCTCTAAGCTGTGAATCGATTAAAATAAGAAACTATTATCTAATAATAGTTGTAATTGTAAAGTTTTAAATAAAATATACATTGTTTACACATTTATTTCTTTTATAAAGGATACGGCAAGACTTCAAAATTTACAGTTTATTCTATTTTATGAAAAGATTGACTAACGACTGTTATTTTGAAAACTTTTTATTGCGTATAGTCGTTAGGAACAAGAGGGTAGGGTAGTAGGATATAGTGGATTAGAAGTTTGCAAAAATTAAAAACAAATGAGTGGGCGAATTTCTTTCATGTGCATTATAAATTCCAGTACTTATTCAGTTACAAAGAATACTATATTTTAATAACCCGTGATTACTGTTTAGTAATTTTTGCTTCTTTAAGTACATAATTACTGAGTGAATGATTCCTTTTTTTACTTAAACAAACTGAAGGATTATCAAAAAATTCGATTTCCTGATTTTTGCAGTTTTTGTGTTAGCATTGACTACAGTATGTGCAACTTTGCTTTTCATTTTGTACTCCATTTCTTCTTATAATTATAGTTTTTATTTTTATTTTTTTTGTTGATATTAGCGTTACGTATATTTTTATTTTGTTTTATGTTTTTCATTCAGTGTCTAGAATAATACCTTAGAAGACCGACAGTAAAGTGCAAACAAGTGATAGATTAATTTGGAAGGAAATTATTGATAGGAGATTATTAATAATGGAAATTGAATCATGTGGTGCTAAGGATCAGAAAATTGATGATGATGAATGACTACTACAGTTGTGAACTCTGTTGATCTCCGTTCAATGAGGATCAACTTGTACTACAGAAATTGAACTGCTTGGAAAGAAGTCAACGAACATCCACATGGGCAAGATGCATCGCGTCACATAACGAGTCATATGTGTGTAGCCGGTATAAATTGGAGGAATATGATGCTCTCAGGTCAGTGCAACTGTGCCCAGGTGAAATGGATGCAAGAAGAGGACTGACGGAGGTTGAAAGGGACGTTGTGATATGTTGCCCTCCGATCTGTTTGGAAATTGTCGACCAATTGGGCCATCTCAGGTCAACCATCAGTGATACCATGCAGAGATGGAAGCACAGTGAGTCAACTGCAAGTGCTAATCGCAGTGGATAACCCATCACATTCATGGAAAGTGACCGTAGAGTGCTACGAAGGATAATATGTAAAAACTGCCATTCACTGGCTGGCACATTCCGGGCGTCGACGGGAACACGAATCTGCACATACATTCAGAAGCGGCGAGACTCACAACATGAGTTTCCATAGTAGGACCACAATATGCAAGCCATACATTATCCGAACCAACATACAGGGTCGCTTTCAGTGGTGCAAGAGCGTATAAACAGTGGGACATGGAAGATTGGAAACCTGTGTTATGGAGCTACGAATTACTACACCCTCTACCGATCAGATGGACAGGTGTGGGTGTTCAGATGTCCGGTGGACGTCTATTTCCAGAATACGTAACCCCAACTACGATATTCGGAGGTGGATTGATGTATTGTCCTTTTTTTCCTGGTTTGGCCTCATACCTCTGTCTGTGGTACTACGAACATTGAACGCGGGGAGGAATCTGAACATTCTGGGCAATTCAATGCTTCCTATTTTGTGGCGTGTTTACGGAACTGACCATTGTCTCTTTTGGCAAGACGTAAGGATGTTGCTCTTCTGTAACTTCATGGTAACTTCTGGAGTCCAGTCACCACATTTGACTGGACTCCAGAAGGCTCTGATCTCAACCCTACGCAACATCTGTAGAATGAACGGGAGCATCGGGTGAGGTCAAGGGACATCCGCTGCACAATAGTTCAGGACTTCGTTACCTGCCTACAGGAAGAATGGTCCAAAATTCCCATTGATCGCTATGGTGCGCTTGTGGAAAGTATGCCCGTAGGATTGCTGCAGTCATCACAGCGAAAGGAGGTCCTACATCGTATCTAGATGGACGCCATGGCTGTTTGTGCCTCACAGTATGGTGTCCATTAACCTCTTTCTAAGCAGTGTACGTCTGATTATATTATATGTTCCACGTGAATTATGTACCGGAGGTATAAAGTTGTTTGAAAAAGTTCTATGTTCGTCTCTAAAGCGGGATCCAAGATTATTTATCCATCAGACTATCGATGTACTTCATTTAATGCAGGTTACCAACCTTTATTCGATAGAATTGATACAAAATGATGAAAAGTATTGTTCTCATAATTCAGGCTGTGCACCAAACATCTTGCTAAAATACTTGCTATCCAAAAGAAACTATAATTATCTATTTTTTGACTTGATAATCTTGAAAGATAACTTTTACATATCTGATCTTGATTACTCAAACGGCCTAGTTCTTTCTTATGCTGTATTTATAGATATTTCTATGGGCGCTGACCACTAATTGATCTCACTATTACTGCACTCTCTCCTGTAAACCTATTTAAATATAGATAGCATCTGCTTACCGAACGACGCACACACACACATACACAAATTAAGCGACTAAACCTACGACGCACGATGTTTAGTCGCTTATGCCGATTATAGCCAAACCAAACCACGCATTGACCCTCCACAACAAAGTTCAAGAATAGCACTTTATGTTCCGAGTGGTTTAATATTACTATTTTAAAAGATAAGTGTTGGAGTTCTACAATTGCATTGGAATGACTCTGTTTGTCTGACTATTGTACAGCCCATTATCCGTTAGTCATCGAAATATTCCCAGTTGTTAGAAGTGATATTCTCATAAGTATAAATAAAGTAGGTCGGTGGAACTATTTCTAAACTCTATAACACTCACTCTCTCTTTGAATGATATTAATATTAACATTAATATTAATATTAATATTACGACACTGATTACTGTTGCATTGTTGCATAGAATGATCTCTTTTGTCCTGATTGGAAAGCACTTTTATCACACTACTTTGATGGACCCGTGTTTCACTCAGGATTTCTTCATGTGCAGGTCACAAAGATGCCTCCAACGATCTCGATCCTCTCTCTTCCATGTTATACCCATAGATTTCACTAATGGATCTTCCCATATTGTAGGTGGTCTTCCTGGTTTTCTCTTTATTCTTGGTTGCCAGTTAAGTATTCTATATGTCCATCTGTTATCCTTGAGTCTAGCTATGTGACCAGCCCATCTCATCTTGCTTTCATATACTGCAGTTACCACATCTTTTATGCCTGATCTCTTTCTTAGTTCCGTGTTTCTAACATGTTCCATTCTGATGATGTTACAAATCCTGCGTTCTATTGCACGCTGAGTTATTCTGAGAGTCTCTTCTTCTTTTCTTGTCGTGTTCCATGTGTCTGATCCATATGTGAGTGATGGTAGAATATCACTATTAAATAGTTTTGCCTTAGGAGAGATGTCAAGATTTGGATGAGCAAGTGTTTCGTTTTCTGTTGAATGATAGCCATGCAGCTTTCTTCCTTTTTGCTAGTTCTTTAGATAAATCGTGATTCATTTTCATTGTTTGTCCTAAGCACTTGTATGAGTCAACTTGTTCTATATGGATGATTTTGATCCATTTTGTTTTTTCTAGATTCATTTCTAAGCCTATCTTACTGCTGTTTTTGATAGGCTTAGAAATGGATGAAGAAGTTTAGCTTAGCTTCTTCCCCCATTTCTTCTAGGTCTTTTGGGTTGTGGGATATAAGTACTAGATCATCGGCAAACATAAGAATTTGTAGCTTTTCACCATCTATGTTTATTCCTCCGTTTAGGTCTATTTTTGTTTTCAGAATGTATTCTAAAGTGCTGGTAAATAGATTTGTGGAGATCACATAGCCTTGGCGGACCCCTCTCTTTATATCTATATTTATAGGTTGATCAAATAGAGTTATTTGTGTGGTCTGATTTTTGTTAATTTCTTTTATCATGTGGATATGAGTAGGGTCCACTTTTATTTCCAGTAAGTCACTGATGATTTCATCTCATGCTATATTATATAGAGCATAAGTTTAAAAATAAATTGTCTTCATGCTTATTTCAAAATTATGTTTACAGCATTCGTTTCATCCACAGAAGTTTTGTGCAGCTGTTAGAAATATAAAATGAGTAACGAAGTAAAGTTCATAGTTATATTATCTATTATTACCTTAGCAGTCAAAGTTCGCTACTAAATGTTAGTCACATTTTAATGGTGAGTTCATTGCAAAGGTCGTTTATATTTACTTAGAGAAGAAAAATATCCACGTTTGCCGTGTCCGCTATATTATTTTAATTCATCTTCACAAATGCCACTATTTTCTCTCGAGCCATATTTTTAATGCGATATTCCGAAATACCAGTGGTTTAGTAGTAAGAAATTTTACGTCTTCAAAACATGTTTACAGTTCAATTCTTCGTCATTATAGAGGACTACTTCCATGCTATCGATAAATGAATACAAGCAGCTATATCTATTTCGTGCATATTTGTGGAATAAAGTGCACAAAAAAAAATCAAATATTACATTTATTATAAAAATTGAATCTAAATATATTACAGATATCTGCCATCATTGCTTTGAAAAACTGTTATAATAGATAACAAGTAACAGAAAAGAATTGAAAGAAAATATGTAAGAAGCATTAATTTACGGATGTATTTATACATCCGTAAATTAATCCATACTAATTAAATAAATCCATACTAATGAAATAAAGGTTTCAACTTTTAAAGGACCGGTTTCAACCTCAATAAAGGTTGAAACCGGTCTGGGTAGTGACCTATCTCCCTTAATGTAAAACAATATAACATCTCATAGGGGATGAGTTTTACATTAGGGTTAATACTAAGAATAGTGATCCTAGCTTTATCCACCTTTACTACGAGTTTCCCGGTATTGTACTACCCAGGTGTTTGCTTACGCTTGGACTCGCCGAACTTTTATATTCGGCATGAAACTCTTTGATTTCTATCTTAGAGTTTCTTATTCGGCTTTGAAATAATGTGGGATTAAATATCCCCTTAATTTAAATAATCTCTATTTAAACTTTATTTATCGCAAAAATATATAGGAAATAATCTAAGGACAAACTCTTCGTTGTTCTTAATACGTATGGGGTAAATGATTGAGTTGCGAACCAGTAGTCAGAGCAATGTTGTAAGCAGAGTTTAATCTAAGCATACGATATTGAACTTATTTTCTTTATACACGTATAACTGTTGATTTTATTCTATTACATAATATTCACTTCATATGAAAAAAAAGTCCGAAAAGTTCGCGTGAACGCTAGCAGTTTAAAATCAGGAAATAGCTAAACATGACAGGCTGTTTGATGTGCATCCGATCCCACTAAGTGGTAGTGTAGCATGGCTGGGTCTGAATGTCTTTAGGTAATAGTGATTGAATTTAAATGTACAGTTTCAGGCCACCATCCATTGAACTAGAAGCTAAAGCTGATTCCAATCTTCGAGTTTCAATTCTCTTACATGGTAACATTTATCGAGCATCCATTCTCCATTGCTCGCATTACTGATTACCATGACTGATTGTAAATAATTCATGGTAATCGTTCTAGCTGATTGTAAATCAGTTACTAACAAACAATTGTATATTTCTTTTCAGGGTATCCACAATTTTTGTACTATATAAATTAAACAACAGTGGAGTAGAGAATCTCTTGGGGCATTTTTATCTTCTTTGAATTTGCTCCTCTATACATTACTCTGATATGTATCGGGGATCAACCCTGTTATTTACCTATAATTTATCTAAAAACTATAATCTATGATGTTTTCTAAAATCTTCTTTCAAAGGTCCAGTACTGTCATCATGTAGTCAATCCATCTTAACTGCTACGTTTATTAAAATGTAAGCATATTACTGAAACATGTTCAGCATTAAGTTTCATATCACACTCTACCTTGCTTTGAGTTCTGGATTTAACAAACATTTTTAAAAAAAACTTTAACGATTCCTTTAACCTGCCCATAATTTTTACTTGTTTACTGGCAAAACTATTGTTACATGGACATATTCTACCGCGCTGTGGGCTATAGATTCAAAGGAAATAAACTCATCAGATGTAATAATTCCGTTTTATATTCTTTTAATAGAGGCTTACCGCTCATGCTTTCAATGAAATTTCGCAGAAAGACCTCTAAGACATCCTTTCATCTCCATTATATTCGCCTTTTCTCTCCTTATAGACTGTTATATCCTTTCCATCCGCATGCTATTACTCTGTCATAGTAGCTGTTTATTAATCCAAGTACTTGCAGTTCTCAACTGAAGGTGAATTAGCTGGCCTCATAAGAAGGAGGTAGGATTTTGCTCGTAGAAGATTTTTCGAGAAATGCAAATTCTCCAGGACTATCATTTTTTATTTATTTTGTTTTATTTGTCAGACGGCGAAAGAATTCCTTATGATGTCCGTTGGCCTACTCAGCTAGTTTTCTCTCATAATCATATTTTGTTTTCCTTACTGTTCTTGCAACTTTTAGCCTGAACTTTGCACTCCATATACCCATTTCTGTATATTCCATCTGCACCAACTTAATTTATTTCGTTCTTGTTCAATGATTTATTTATCCATTTTTAGCATCTATATTTTGACTGTTTACAACTTTTCCTTGTCATTCTTCATCTCACGGTATCACTTCAGTTTATTATATGTTTGCCATAATTTCCTACTCCGCATCTTCTATGTTTCTTTTCCCCAAAATAAATCTAATATGCCTGGCTATCACCCACGTTACGACTTTATGATCCCCTCCCACCTTCTCGCCTTATTTATAAACATATCCTGTGGAATATAATGCTATGGTCATTAGTCATAGAAGGCAGTTCCTACTCTGCTAGCAAAAAAACCTTATAAATTTCCTTTTTTTCCTCCCATTTGCTTTTTTCACTATTCCTTAAAATTCTAAATACTATAACTTTCTAAAAAGTTTCAAATCAATGCAACGTTGTTATTTTATATTAATTCAAACAAACAATTAAAAAAATGCAATACAAAGAGGTATTTCTACATTGCAAAAAACTATTAGTTAACTTATCAATCTGAGATTAGCATTTTTTTAAAATTATTTTCTTCTTATTTTTGAATCTTAGAGAAATTCACAAAGAGTATTGATTGAGGCCAACACTTTTACGTTATCTCGATTAATTTAAGGAATTTGACTTAATCAAAAAAACAGATATCGCCTTTAATAAATAAATTAATTTTAACAATGCATTTTTTAATAATTCAATGAATATTTTTAATAACTTGTTGAATTTTTAAAAAAAATGAAACTGATTTATTAACTTTATTGATATTATACGTCTGATTTAATAACTCGATTAATTTTAACAATTAAATTTTATAACTCGATTAATTTTAACAATTAAATTTTATAACTCGATTAATTTTAACAATTAAATTTTATAACTCGATTAATTTTAACAATGAATCCGATTTAATAACTCGATTAATTTTAACAATGAATCCGATTTAATAACTCGATTAATTTTAACAATGAATCCGATTTAATAACTCGATTAATTTTAACAATGAATCTAATTTAATTTTAACAATGAATCTAATTTAATTTTAACAATGAATCTAATTTAATTTTAACAATGAATCTGATTTGATAACTCGATTAAACTGAGTAATGTGTTGATTTCATAACTAAATTACTTGAATCTAAAAATGCATGATCACCATTGTATTACTCAATGTTCCAAAATTTCACATTATTGACTATGTTGTTTCTTATGTAGAAAAAAAAAAACGAATCAATCAGAGTTAATAAAAATAATAATTGCATATAAAATATACTTCAGTTTTATCAACTAGGTATAATTTGTGAACTAGAAACGCAATTATGTACTCTTCATGAGCGTTTCACTGTTACTTCTTTATTTAGATTCGGAGATATTTTCTTGTAGCGATACCACGTGATCAAAGCAGTATAGGTAGGTAGGAGGTGGAAAGAAAAGGAGGGGTGAATTATAATGGAAGGAAAAACTCTGTAAATTTGGGTACATGGCCCAGAAAGTTTGGCACGATCTGGCTGGTGCTCGTGAATCGGTCGGGACAACCGGCAAGCGAATCCAGGCATTCCTACGAACAGTGCACTTGAGTGTTATCTGCTAGCGAGAGTGCGTGTGACTCCAAACTCCGAGCGTCGCGCTCATTCTACTGCCGTTGGTCCATGGAAACTGTTAGGGGTGCTTTTTAAGCTATAATAAAGGGTGGGTGTTATTTGTTGAACGTTTTCAGCTTGGGAGTTTTTACGAGTGTGGGCTGTTGCTGTCAAAGTCAGTGAAGATACAAAAACAGAAGTCGTTCGGTAAGTTTTTATTTCTGCCTTAAGTAATTTGTGTTCTTCTTAAGTAAACCGAAAAGAGAGAGAGGGAGGATGAAAAAAATATATAAATATCATCTTTCGCGCAGTCAATTTATATGCAGTTCTTTCTTTTATGCTCCCATTATTATTGAGGAAATCAAGGGTCTAAATATTGCACAAAATTTGTGAAGTATTTTTTTAAAAGTGAAAAAGTCAAACTTACCCCCCCCCACTCTTGAATACCATGTACTGCTTTCGAATTTTTTCAAAGAATTATGATTAATAAATAACGCCATTTAATTATTACTATATCATTAATAAAGAAATCTTTTTTTATGTTATAAAGAACTTTTTTTTTTCTTTCATTAACGAACTATACAGAGACCAAAATTGATTTTTCTGAAATGTTTAAAGTCATTTTTCGCAAAAATTAAAGTTGATCAATCATTCGAATGTGTGTTATCACTTAAACTACGTTCTCACATAAGATAAAAAGAATTAATTTATGGCTTTTTAAACTACACTGTGTCAATAATAACGTTGCTATGATGTGTTGATATGGGTTTGCTCACATAACGACTTAACCGCGTGCTCAAACACGTCAGACATTTCAAAGTTTAAAGGCTTTCCATGTCATTCAAATTATTTTGGAGATCATTCTCATTTTGCTGAGTTTTATCGGAAAAGACAAAGTATTATTGACGTCAATGTGTTTTTGTTTCATTAAAACCGTTACAGAGTGCAAGGTTTTCACAGGCAATTTAGCAACGACTTGATACGTTTTTGTTACATTCCTTAAAGGTAGGGCAGATCATAGTGCAATGGCCCAAAGTTTGGCTTACGTAATACAGCAATAATACTGCATGTATATAGTAGGCACAAATAAGACACTGGCAAAGATATAAGGCTGGTTGATACATTTGGGATTCTTGAGGAGGTAGCCGATTTTTTTGTGCAGTTCCTAAATAACGAAACTGCTCATTAATTTAAAATACTTCAATATTTTTCAAGTGCGTTTGAAGCAGTGTAGCGGTGGTTCTCTTTTCTCTCTTAATTCTGACTAAATTGAATTCGATTAAAATAATCACTTTATATCGATAAAACGCAATACCGATCTTAATTTATTTCGATTTACTTTGTCTTGATCTCCATCCTACAAAAATTCTCGAAACTATTACTGTTGGCAATTCAGAATAGCCAGTTGTAGTAATCAATTATTAACGCACTAGATTTTAAAATGCCAATGTTATTTCCAAAACAAATTGAGCACAATCGGTGCATGAAACAAAAAGGAGATATTTAATTTTTAATCCAAGTTTGATCTTTTATTTGTTGTAACGATCAAAATTGTTCGATTAGAGAATTATAATCATTTTAATTATTAGGCGAGTTATATTTTTTTTTAGCTGAAAATTGCACGTGAGTTTATTCGAAAATTTGATTTGCTTCAATGGTTTTACTTTTCAGACAGAATCCACATCTCATTTTCGATAATTATAATTAATTTTTATAATATAGCCTTCGATTTCTACGACTATTGGTTGGCCGAGTGAATATTATTGACGCTGCTCGTTCAGTAGGTTGTGTGTTCAAATCCACGTAAAGCATTCGGAAGTTCCATGTTAAGTGTCAAGAGCAAGGTTCATGGATTATTGACCGTTAAACAAACCTTCAGCACTAAACTGTTCTATAAGTTTATAAGAGGGTATGATTCACATTGAAAAAAATAATCTTGATCATGGTCTCACCTAAAAAAAATTTTGACACCTATTTCATGTTTGTTAGCGTTGATGAATTAAAACTAAATTATCAACAGCGTAACTGGTTCATTACTTGTCATTCTACACTACTAAATTCTCACTACTACATGGAACAGCTTGAATTCTTAACTTGAGGCATATTTTTTTATCATTCCCATATAATAATGAGACATTTAATTCGCTTTCTTTAAATGTTTAATTTACACATAAAATTATTTATTTTTTGTGTATCGGATTTGTTTATATAAGGAGAAGTTTTAACTCCGGTTGATATTTTTTTATTCATTTAATTTGGGAGAGTGCGCAGAAGGAATTTAGCTATAAAAAAGAATTAACTTGTCATGTTTCTCAATGATAATAAGCTTAACTCTTATCGCCAAGTTTACCTCGTTATACGACCAAACATGGAATTTTTGCAACGCGTTCAAGTTCCCATAATTAGAATGGTGGTTTCACACAACTACCGTCTGTCTCTCGAAGACAGGAGACGTCCATTCGGCCAACCGATCAGCAACTGAATTATGAAATATCAATTATATTAAGCATTAATACAGGGTTCTATATTAATATTATATTAATAATATTAATATAGAACTATTGTCACAGTTTAAATAAAAATTTAAACTGTGACAATAAGTCACAGTTTAAAATATAAATAATTCTTAACTAATAAAAAGAAATCCCAAGATTCTGCTTCCATCATAACAAAAAAAAAAGAATAAAAATAAAGTTACTAGCTGTTTAAACCCGTCCATGATTTATGGGCTACCCTGTATAAATAAAATTCTCGCCACTTAGTGTTACCTAAAATTGGAAAACCTTTTTATCACTAAAGGTATGTTAAAAGAAATCTTGAAGCGCTTTTTGATTTTCCAAAGAGAATAGGTAGCATTAGTTCTGAGTAATTGGGAGGATTTCATGTTCATCCGGAAGGAGAAACTACTCCATTACACCAAGGATGACTAGAATTGATTCTATAATACCATTCTTTGTTCGGGCTCAGCGTCTTAGAAGTACAACGAGGATAAACAGAGCTTTCGTGATCAGTCTCGTATGTAAACTAATTATATCAAGTTCTAATTAAAAGTATTACATACTGTAGACGTAAGAGTATAACCACGTTACCAAACCACCCTGGCGACCATTTCTATCTAACCAGATTATACCGTTGTCCCGATATAAACCGGTGGTGGAGGTATCCTAGAATGGGCATTGTTCTCGTGGACATCACCGGATTCTTTCATCCTATTTAAACCTTGACCTCTAATTCTTACCTGGAGGTTGTTTGAGACCAGGCATTTCTCTAAATGGTGACAATGTGGCCCAGTAGAGTTGGACTCCTCTAGCAAGACACTTCCCGTGTTATGAAACTCGCGTTGTACAAGCATGGTTAAAAAAGCATATCAAGCACATTTCATGCGCTCCCCTGGATGAGTAACTCTCATTATTTGAATCGCATCGAACATTTGCGGGATATTGTAAAATGCAGATCTGTTAGTGTCTCGCGAGGTTGCTGATTTCCGGGCTTTATTCTGTCTAGTTGGTCCAAAATACCTTAGAACACCTTCAGTGGACTAGCAGAGTTAAGGCCAAGATAGGTGCAAGAGTTTATCTCGGCCAAAGAAGCTCAACGCACTATTAGGCAGGTAGTCATGCCTTTTGGCAAATGAATGTACACTCTTATAAGTGGCAGCAGGTAGGCTGTAATTCTGTATGTTTGTCAGTTCTTTCCTTATTGTTGGGTCCTATCAAAATTGTTATCTGAGCATTGAGGTCAAAATACTGTCAAAAGTGAGGTCTGTGTGTTGGGGGAGTGAGAGATGAAACGGCAAAATGTAACTTTCCATTATTTCAGTACTCATTGTTGGCAGTTAACTATAGTGTTAATCAACGATGGCAATTGCTGATAATGTAAGAAAGATAACATGGTATGCATCTAGTGGACGAGCAAATTGAGAACGCTAGGTCTACTGTGTAGATAAAATGTATACCACAGATTCATATTTACTTGTATGATGATTAATCTGCGACTTCTCTTTTCATGTTATGTAAATAGGAGAGAGAGAGAATGTTTTGAGAGCCAAATGTGTCATCAATAAATTGCATAACGTGGATTTTAATCTTCCTCCATTATACTTACTATATATAATAGAGTGGACCTTTTCGGCTTACTGTTACAATATTGATTGCTCAAAGGCTTTGTGATTCATGTAAAAGTCAAAATCCTGAGACATCCATTTCTTGTGACTTCTAGTTGCATATATTCGCCTCTAGGTTTATTTGTTGATCAGGAATAATAAATAGGCATATCAAAACTGTTACTTCCTTTTGAGAACAATTAACCTGGTCGTTCTCAGATGAAGGCAAGCATGTACTTTCCTGACGGAAACTTGGAATAAAGAAATTTGTAATGTATATGCAATTTTGAAATCAAAGTAGTAACGTTGCAGGTTTTTACGATAAAATTGGGGGGGGGTCAGGACATAGTGAAAAAAAGTTTGATTTTAAGTAGAACTATAGCCGAATGGAACTAAGAGTGAGGCCAGTGTGTTATGTCTGTTAAACTGTTTTTAGCCTGTTTTCCTGTTCTGCGTGATGTATCAAAGAGCAAATACATCATCCTGTCCATTATGCATACAGCTTTTTTACTCTTTCGTATGCAATTTGTTTTATGCAGAATAAGAAATGGAATGATTTCCTTTCATCCTTACGGATGGTAGCGGCAGCTACGCTACCATACTAGGGACGTGACTGTGAGCAAGGTTGTTTCCTATTGCCCTCCTTGCCGTGCTATGTCCTGTGGCTGTATCCTGTGTGTTCACGGGTTCCGTTTGCGTGATGAAAAACCGCAGATAAACTGGGTGAAAAACCCTACTGTTCACGCCCAAGACCGGCTAACTTGGCTATGGTCGAGGGAGCTCCTTACGTCTCCGGCGAGAATTGAACCTACGACACTCCTTCCCCAGGCATATAGTTGCGAAGCGCACAGCCACTAGGCTAACCGCGCGGTCATGCAGAATAAGACATAATATTAAAAAGTTTTTTTCATTACCAAAAATATTAGACCCGCATATTCTGACGGTGGTCTAATATTTTTGATAACTATCCATTAAAAGTGCTAGTTAACTCCGTTTTACCCCTTGAACAGTGCAGAAGTCGAAGGAATTCTGCAAAAAAAAAGTTCATTTTGACATCATCCAACAACAGCAGCTTTCCACCAGTAAATGACTCGAGGAGTTTTTTATAAAGGGTTTTTAGCTGAAGATATGTTCTCCAATTTCATAAGGAGATGGAAGGGTTTCACATCCACCAAAACACTCTCCAGAGACAGAAGCGATTGTAAAAAAAAAAAATACTGATCTGATAAGAGCCTATGTAGCTCATGTAGTAGAGGCGATGTCCTTTGGCTGGAAAGACCTGTGTTCGCATCTCGTCTAGGAAGCGAAGCATCTTTAGGACTTTTTTTCAATCCATGATAATTTCATCCTCCCGGTAAACTTGAGTTTTTCTTCCATCAAAGCGAATAAGTATGCCCATAACACAGAGTTAATAGATCTAATTACACTGGCTTCATACCTACCGATAATTGTTTCTATGTAATTCAAAATAATCCACTCAAGGTGAACCCCAAGCCATAGTGCCATGTTTCCCATTTTATGAAGAATAAGACACTATTAACGCGCTTTGGCATTACCAAAGTTGAAACGAATGCGTTGCCGCACAAAACAACCCTTATTATTATGGTCGAATCACTCTACATCTCAAATTTGGCTCTGACTTCCATCTTTTCCTGACACTAGATTTCATCTGTGAGGATATTGTCCGAAGAAGATCATGAAATTATGCGTGTTCTGTCACAATTAAATTAAGAGAATGCTTAATTCTATCTCAATGGACTTTTTTTTTTTAATCTTAAAACTCAAATCTTAACATATTTCGAGATAAGTGATCGGATGCTTATCATATCCGTAATTATTTTAATTAGATTTTGCCTTTTTGTCTTAGATAAATGTGCTAAATATATGCTGCAAAGAAATATTCAAATAAATCAAGGCAATCTAATGCCAATTTTCCATGACATATATGGCACATTTTTGTGTCATTGGTGAGCAAAATGTTGAATATTCGAGAATCTGCTCTGAAGAAGACCAAATATAGAACTTTATAAAAATTAAAACATTGATTAAATCTCGGTAAAACTATTCATTCCGCATTAATGAAGTTTTTATACAATAATTGCAAAAAATATATAGTTTTTGATGCTATTTGATTATACAAAATCCAATTGGAGGAGCAGTTATTGAATAATAGGTGTATGGAAATATTTTGATTTAAGACGGCATATTTCTGATTCAAAAATAATTCCCTATATGATTTGCATAAAGAGGTTTTTTAAAAACGAGATACTTTTATTTCATAACAAGTTTTAAATAAATTTTAAACTGGTAATTTGACTTTGGAGTAGTTATTCAAAACTTGTGATGAATGCAATGAGGCAGACATACATCTCAGAAATGTCTTCAAATTATGTAACTTACATTGTTGTCATAGCATTGTTACAAATATTTAGCGTTTTTTTTAATTCATAATAAACACAAAGCACTTTCACTAAACTATAATAATGAACAACTCCAGTTTTTTTTTTTTTCGAATATGAAAAAAAATAAAAGTATATCCACTATATACATTTGCGTGATTCGAAGTTAACTTAAACTTACCGTCTTGAAAAATCCCAGGAGGACTGGGGATTTTTTTTCAAATACGTACTTTTCATATCTATTTCTGGAGAATATTTTTCCAATATTTTATTTTATCTATACACAATTTTAGAAGTTTATTTGTCTCTTAGAAAAGAAATCAGACCATAACTGGAGTTCAAACATTGAACACTAATAAATTTTCATCCTATTAATGATAATGCTTTTTTGGCATGCAATTTCAACTCTGGAAATATACTCCTTCCCTAAGGTATTCTATAACTGCACACGATTACACAGATTAAAAAACAAAAGCTTGGACAAGGCAAACACGCATGCCTATCCTTATTGCTTATCAATGTGATTTATTAAGCTTGTAAAATTGATATATTTTTAACGCACGTTTTCATGGTGACTAATGGAGTCAGTGATTTATAACGCTTACAACAAATAAGCGATTATTGTGCGTCCTGTAATGTTCATCGGACTCTGCTATAGAACCAAAGAAGCTCTGCGCAGATTACTTCCATCATTACTTATCTACAGTGCTGTAACAAGGACAAACGACTAGCTAATTTTAGAGAAGCCACGAAGCAAAATATAAGCCCTCTTATGCTGAAGAAAGAAGCATTAAAAGAGAATAAAAACCTAAGAAAATTTAAGAAGTAAAAGAAGCAGACCGACCTTAAAGATCAATTTTAGGGTGAAAGAAAAATGACGAAATTCTAAGCATTTTAGTAGTTTGACTAGCTTCTAATGAATTATGATTTTAATCCAAAATAGTTTAAATGGGATGCTTGTACGTTTATTGGCTTAACCAAGTAACCATAAGTTACTTTATGATCATGTTAATGAGTTATTTTAGTAATTAAGGAAAATAAATTGCTTGCAAAAGGAAACCCTTGAAGGATTTTAACTAAATACGTTTCAAATTTTGTTTTATTTCACATTATTGTCAACAATTCATCATATAAAATGGTTCAGTTTAATAAAGTACCTATATAATCAAAGTAACAAAGAACAAATTTTATGGCTGTTCAATTGTTTCAATTAAACCACTGATTTTTCCGAAGTTCCCACTTTAGTTATCGGCTGCAAATGTTTTCGGCAAAATATGCTCAAAAGTTTCATGCATGGAATTAATTTTGTTCATGTCAGTAGTTAAATTCACATCCATTTAGTCGTTTTTAACTCAGCAGGTCTTCTGTTTTTTGAAAAGTATAATAGATTTTGCATTTTCGTGATACTTCATTATTTTTTCTTGACATTATATATACCGTTAGTCACTACGAATACAGTATAGGCTATTTGGGCACTCGAACAAAACTGTTGGATAGGTCTATTCGTGAAAAAAAAAAGTGCTACTGCTCCTCTGACAATAGTTTGAAATCTTTTCTCAAAGAGCATCTGTTTTTGTCGACAGAACGTACATCCTATTCGAAATTTGGAAGAGACACAATTTTTCAGAACGTTTGAACTATGACATGATAAAAAAGACCATAAAAACAAAAGTCGCAAACGAAAAATGATTCTCTAGCGCTCAATAATTTGGAGAAAAAAATTGACATTTATGATCGATACACAGATTAAAAAAATTTATAATTAATAAAATAAAATTTTATTTTAAGATTAATAAAATAAAAGCTCCATTATTATTCCAGTGTTGTTTTATTCGTCTGTTAAGAAAATTGCACCATGACTGAATTTTGTTTTCCCAAAATTTTATTCAAACCTAGCTTTTGTTAATGATTTTCTTTAATGATTGTTTATATCATCACAGCCGGCAAAAAAAATCATATTTTCAATATGCACGTATTTTTACAAACTTTGTTACACAAATATGTGATTTTTCAGTATGAAGTTAAATCAAGAGAATCTTAAATTTTGCTCTCTATAATAGTTTCATCTGATTCAAAATGACACGAAATTGTTGCAATGAAACATTTTCTGATTTTGGTAGCACAGAGGAAAGTGGAACATCGTTACTATAGAACATTCTGCATTCGAGTGTCACTTATCCTACAAGTTGTTTTGTTTACTTACTCGGTTCTCTTCTACCTGATGGTTTAGAGGTGACACAAAAAGCACGCCACTGCTTTCGATTTCTAGCTAGTACATTGGCATCTTTCCATCTCATTTCTCTCTGTGTATGTGCATTGGATACTTTCTTCCCTGTCTACATAGATCTACCCATGGATCCTTTCCTATACTGTCATGCTTGCCAAGCTATCTATGGATGTTTCCCATCTTCTTTCCTTCCTTATAAATGTTGATGCAATTTGTAGACGGTAATATTTAAGAAATGAGTTTTGCCGCAAAGCAGTGGAATATTGCAGTGGCAACAGTTTACAAATCGACTCTAAGAAACAAAGTTATTGGGATATTTTTCTTTTTATGCGACTCACATGCACTACACGTAATAAACCTATAGTACATTAATAGGTAACATAATAGGTTTTCTTTCTTCATTCTCTTACATAGTCAAACTCTGCTTCAAGTACAGTACTAAATCTGGATGTTTTTCAAGGCTTCCAAATATGTGGATTGATGGTTTCTCACTGGACGATGAAATTCATCTGCTACCTACAGACAATCGCAAATTTTAAGTCATGCCAATGACCGAGTTCCAACCCAAGTCCATTGGGTGGAATTGGAATGCGTCAGACAAGTAGGCTAGCGATATATATAATATCTCTTTAGATACACATTACATAAAATGATCTATTCAAAAATATGGACAACTGGAAGTTATTGTGCTAATAATAATCTAGAGAATTACTAATATGCACCCTCTATTGTGCGCCTCTAATTCAAATCGCTTCCTTTTTTCTTCTTCACTGCATTGTTCTCTAAGTTTTAAAACTTATAAGACTAAATATACTCGTATTCTAAGACTACTACCCAAACTTCCGATTTAAACTGTGCTTTTATATTAACATCCTTGCTCGTATATCGCCGTAGCTTGCAGAGCGTGGGTAACTATCCACTCGGGTGGTGAGTGAGTATTTTCCAAGCTTTTCAATCAACAAGCTTCACAGCTTGCTTAAGACAAATCGATAATAACTACTAAATATAATTACAATACATTTTTCAGTAATACTAACTAGACTCAAATGCATTAGGCAGCTAACACTGTGTGTGTGTGTGAAATAACTGTCATCTTGATATCGTAGGATAGGCTACCATTTTAAGGACGTGCCGAATTAATTGATGGGAAATATATTTTTCCTTTAATTTATATTTATGAAGTATAAAATGACAAACCTGAGCCTACAGATCATTCCTGCCAGCCTCATTTGCGGTCTGTTCTATTTTAAATCGGATATTAATGACTGATTTTTCAGGATCATTGAAATCACTAATGATTCAGATGGTTATATAAATTTTTAATAAAAATTGACAAAACTTTATGACGAAATTATTATAGGATCTTCCTCTTAATGATCCTAAGTTAGAAACAATGGAGTCTATTCTTTCTCTGATATGACAATATGTATCAACAGAGGCCATATATGTGCGTAAATTTGGTCTCGAGGGTTTCAGAGGTGATATAGAGGAGAGGATGCATGCAAGGGAGATTATTAAAGAGGAATGTGAAAAGTAGATTATGAAAACATTGATAATCTGTGGGTTGCAGGCATTAGCAGAAAGGAGAAAAAAGTCTATAGAAACCTTAACTTTTTAAAGGGTGATATCAGTAGATGGAATGTTTTAATTTTATGGAAAGTAGGGAGAGGACTAGAAGTCATCCATGGAATTAAGGATGAATACAGTCATGAACGTCGTGCCAGTAAGATTTTTCTTTCATAAATGTGCGCGCCTGTATTGGCTTGTGTTTGGATGTGGTGAATACAAATAGTGTGAAGTCCAAAGGAGAAAATATCTGGTCTGGGTAATATATGATCTCCCTCGATTAGTCCCCGATTCCTGAATGTCCCTGATAATAATTATCTAGTAAATAATTGTATTTGTTAGAAAATGTACTCATTTTTTGGATAAACTAGGGACAGAAAAATTGTATTATTTATATGCTGGAGGGGAAAGGAATGCATTAATAAGGGTAAAAGATATAATGAATTACATTCAATGTCTGCTGTGAGATATTAAAATGCAAAATATTACGGAAATTTTCAAAACTGGAGTTTTCTTGTTCAGATGAACAATATACCAGTCTCGAGTCTCTATAGAGAAATGACAATATTTATGCAATTAGTGAATTGGCAGGAATTTCGACTAGAAGATCAGAGTATTCAATCAGTTTCACTATTGAACAGCACGCAGTTTACTTACAAATAATTTGGGGTACAGTTACACTCTTTACTAATTGACATCTTTCCTATTATTAGGAATTTTTACGCCCTTCCTACTTGTGCCCCCCTTGTGTAATGTATGAAAACTTCTTTTTTTTTTCTCATGAAGTAACTATTTTAGTTTTCTCAACCATAAATTAATGTTGCTGCTTGAAGTACTAAATATATTTGTGGCAAGCTGTTCAATAGTGTCCTGCATAGTACCTTTATGGCAACTGATTAA
The DNA here is from genome assembly GCF_054136105.1 of Typopeltis vanoorti. Taxonomy (NCBI): domain Eukaryota; kingdom Metazoa; phylum Arthropoda; class Arachnida; order Uropygi; family Thelyphonidae; genus Typopeltis; species Typopeltis vanoorti. The sequence continues at coordinate 61,136,602 of NC_143573.1, read as the reverse complement.
TGCACGACTAGGATGCATTGGATTTAAGATCGGTTAAAAACGGAGTTTCTATATGGCTGTGACCCAGGAAAGGTTATTTGCATATATTTGCTACTTTCTTATCTTGTGTGAGCTAAGGCTTATTTTATCAGTTTTATTTTTGTATTTCTTTTTGTATTTTGGATTTACCGATTAATTGGGAAATCCAATTAATCTACCTAATCGGGAAATCCTGCTGCTGTAAGGAAACTTTTTCAAGCCACTTCGGTCTGCAATAAACGGGTCAGTGATCTCACACCGAGCAATGAAATTCATCATCCACCTTCGTCTTCTTCTTAACATGGAATTTAGGCCAAGTGGCCTGTTCCAGTCTCATGCCATCTCTTTCTTGGTCTTCCGATTCTTCTTTTCCACTTATTTTGTATCTGTATAATATTTTTGGTAGTCTGCTGTTGTCCATTCGATTTAAATGTTCTAGTCATTTTTGTTTATACTGTCTTATGTAGTAATTAATTGGTTTTATTTTCAGGGATTGTAATATTTCTTCGTTTGTTTTGTGGTCCTACTTGGTATCTCCAGCTGTTTTTCTGAGAAACTTCATTTCTGCTGTTTGAATTCGTTTTTCATCTTTCCTTTTCATGGTCCATGTTTCGCTTCCGTATAGTAGAGTAGGTTTTAACAAGACATCATATAGTCTGATTCAAGTGTGTTTTTGTACTAGGGATGGCTTAAATATATTATTTATTATGCTATTTACTTTGACAAAGTTTGATATTTTAGTGTCTGTCTTTTTCTTCTTCGTATGATAGATCACATCCCAAGCATCTGAAAGTGTTTACTTGTTCTAGTATTTTATTATCTATCACTATTTTACATCTTATTGGGTTTCCTCCTTTGAATGCCATTATTTTTGTTTTTTCTTTAGATATTGTCATTATATTGCTTTGAGATATCATTTAACGATTTTAATGATCTTTGTAAGTCATCTTCAGATGTAGCTAATACTATTTTATCATCTGCAAATAGTGTATCTATCTTCATTTGTGGGTGATTTGTATACCAAATGGGTTACGGTGTTTCCAGATTGTTAATATTTCATTCATGTGTGTGTGTGTATATATATATATTAAAAAGCAGGGGTGAGAGGGTACATCCTTGTCGTAAAACATCCACAAGCTTTTCATTTGGCTGACGTTTTCTTTTAGTCAACTATGTTGACATATTAGAGGAAACATATATCATTCAAGTACCTCGAACTACTGAAGGAAATTCCTCTTTTTAATATGGTAATATCTTTATTTTAGTTTTCAAATCTTATCTTAAATTCATCCCATCATGTACATTAATTATGCATATTAGTTGCCATTAATGTAGAATGTGTAGGACGCTCAAAAAGCAGACTTACTATATATATATAGTATGCTCACTAAATTTTTATTTCATTGTTGTAATAAATTAATCCACTAAAGGTCATTAAATCATGAAAATGCGTTATCCTTAATAAAGCATTTTATCGTATCGCCGAAACAATTGTTTGAAAGTACTGCAAAACACTGGAGATCAAATTATAATAGCTTACAACAGGATACATCGAAGAAGTATCTCAGCCCAATAAGAAGACCAAGAGACCCATGGATATCAGATTCAACATGGGAACTAATCAAAAGAAGGCGATTGGAAAAACAAAGACACTGGGACTGAAGAATACAAGGGATTACACAGAGAAGTCAGAAGAGCCATCAAGCAGAACAAGGAAATGTTCTATACTAACAAATGTGAAGAAATGGAGTTCCAGATGAGAAGGCACAATTATGAAAGGATGTTTCATTTAGTTCATGACTTAAAACACAAGTTTAAGCCTAAATTGAATGTCATCAAAGACAGGAATGGATCATTATTTACAGAAGAATTGGAAATAAAAAACAGATGGAAAGAATACTGTGAGGAACTGTACAGCAGAGTGGATAAAGAAAATGTGGAGCACTCCCACCAGGAAAATTTTGATTTTGATTTGAACCTCCTCCACTTGGGCATGAAGTTGAAAGAGCAATTAAGCAGCTCAACAGCAATAATGCTCCAGGTGCAGATGAAATTCCAGCAGAGTTATTTAAGACCACAGGGGAATGAGGGATAAGAGTGTTTCATAGATTTATTACAAGGATATGAGAGACAGGATCATGGCCTAGAGACGGGAATAAGTCAGTTTTCATACCACTACATTAGAAAGGTGATATGAAGGCATGCAAGAATTATAGAACTATTAGTTTGATATCTCATGGAAGCAAACTTTTATTGAAGATCATGCTAAATAGGATTGGGGCCAAAGTTGAGGCAGATGCCCGAGGAACAAGCTGGTTTTAGGAAAGGTATGGGCACCAGAGATCAGATCTTTTGCCTTAGACAGATCATAGAAAAATATAAAGAATTCAGACTCCCTCTGGTAATGTGTTTCTTAGACTACTCTAAAGCTTTTGACTGTATTGAGCATGTGAAACTGTGGGAAGTAACGAAAAGAATGGGTTTTCCTTAACACACTATCAGGTTGATAGCCAACTTGTATAAGGAGCAACAAGCCACGGTAAGAACAGGTGTTGGATTCACTGACTGGCTTCAAGTTGGAAAAGGAGTTAGACAAGGATGTTTACTGTGCCCTCACTTGTTTAGTATATATGCGGAGGACATCAAGCGTGAAGCATTGGATGAGCTCAGGACAGGAATTGGGATAGGAGGTAGATTGATCAGTAACCTGAGGTATGCTGATGATACAGTACTCCTTTGTAATGACATGGAAGAACTAGGAGTAATTCTTGACGAAGTTAACAAGATCAGTAATAACAGAGGACTTCATCTGAATCCTAGCAAGACAAAGATTATGATTCTCAAAGGAAATACAAACATAGAAGCTCTTGAGAAAGAATTGAGGAAGTCAGCAAGTTTGAGTACCTGGGATTCATTATTAATGTGAAGAATTGTTGTTCAGAAGACGTCAGAAAAAGGTTAGGAATGGCTAAAACAACAGTCAGAGACCTGTCTAAAATTTGGAAGGATGGATCTATCTCCATGGAAACAAAGTTGAGGATTTTGGATGCAGTTGTTTTTCCAACAGCGACTTATGGATGTGAGACTTGGAACCTAAAGAAGTCAGATAAGAAACGGATATCTGCTTTTGAGATGTGGTGTTACAGAAGGAAGGCTGTTGAGGATTTCATATACTGAAAGGCGTACAAATGAATGGGTGTTAAAAAAGATCAGTAGGACTTTGAGGCTCCTTAAGGAGAGTGACAGAAGAAAGTTAAAATATTTTGGACACATAGAAAGGATGAAAGGGGGAACTTTTCAGAACAGTAATAGAATGTAAAGTTCCTGTAAAAATAGGCAGGGGTAGACCATCAATGAGATGGATAGATGGCGTGTGTGGAGTGACTGATCTACAGAGAGCTGAGGTCGCCAGAAAAGCAAACAAGAGAACTACATGGCGAGGCCTGGTGTGGCACATCACCGAGCATCGGAGTGACCATACGGCATCTGTAGATGTAGTGGTAGTACAACAATAAATGCATCTGCTTCAATTCTTTCTTTTATGTAGGGTAGCCTATGCTAGAAAATATTTTCTTTACGGTACCTTTTATTAAATTAAATACTAAAGAAGACAAATGGCAATGATGGCTAATTGATACATCATGTAACAAAATGAATTTCAAAAATATAAACCTGTCTTCCAAAAAATAACTACGCCATCGAAGCATTACTTGAATAAATGCATTTCTAGTTGTAATTAAGTAACATCTTTTCCTCTAATCCAGTAGTTTTCAGATTGTGGGGCGCGAGACCCTTTCTTGGGGGCACAAAGCAAAGGTGGTCAGTATTACGTTTATTGAATATTTTTGTCATTAATATATTCAGTTAGAGATTTAAAATTGGTTCGAAGTATAAATTCACTATCAAAAAAACTAAGCTTCTTAGCATGCATTTGTATTATAGTAAAACGAAGTCAATATTATTTAATGTGAGAAGCAAGAATTTTCTTTGATTAAAAAAAAGGGGGGGGACATCTCTTTCAGAAGGTGAGACCACTTCTAAAATTTATCTTTATAAATTCTTAATCCACTTTCTATATATTTTCATGTTCTATAAACAGAAAAAAGACGATTATCTTTGTTCTATACTGAATATTTCCGACCTACCTTTAACATTTCCTGTTCTTATGTAAGTGGCCAGGCATTTCACTTCTAGAACTACTTCTTTCCTCGCGTAAAAGTAAATTATTTTTTTCACCATCGAGACATAATTGCTTTCTCATTCAAGGTATCTGAAAAGTAGTAACAAAGTTGCCTGTGCTGTTTACTTAACTTTCTTTACCTTGCTTCAATGTAAAATATTTTGCAAATCACAGAGATTAAAGTAAACTTACGTTTTTTAATTAAGATGTTCAGTAACGTCTTCAGTTGTGACTTATAAAGCACGATATTAAACCTTCCATGAAATGATGAAACATAACAATAGGATAATACTGAAGATTTGAATTAATCTTTCAATACAGCAGTCTCGCAAAATTTCATTTTTGTTTACTACCAAGATTTAGTAGATACACAAGTCCAAGAGTATTGGATGAACACTTAATCTACTTCAATAATATTTTAATCCATGATAAATTGTCAGTATTCTCATCTTCCATGAAACAGCTTATAAATTGCAAATTGTATTCTATCTGCTGCTTTTTTTTTTAATTCTTGAAATAATTTGAAGGATGAACTAAAAATAAGCCAGGATGTTTCGCAAGAATGCCTATCCAACCAAAACATCACATGGCGGCGTTATAGACCGGTTCCACACTAGTGGTCAGAACCTCGGTCAGAGTACATAATTATAGTATGAGAACAGCCCCGACCAGACGTCTCCGGGAATAATAGAATAATAATAATAAGGGGAGGAATTGATGCAGGACAGCATACACTGACCAGCTTAAATAGTGTTTGTTATCGAATTGGCTTAATTGGGAAAAGATATATTTATAAAATTCTATACAATTGATGTTCAGTTAGTCCTACGGAAGTGGTTTTTTCTTTAATCTTAAAACAGTAACTATACAAATACTAGTGTTCATGGATATGAGATTGAAATATAACGCAGCAGTTGAATTCCCGGCTTAATAAAAATATCTTTTTCCACTCTCGAGGAATTCTGTAAGTTACTATTCGATATTTAAATTCTCTCACCCAGAAAAAATTTAACCAACTGTATATCAGTAACGTGGGAGGGATTTGAAATTTTTTTATTATTAACTTAAATGTACAATAAAATTCAGAATGTGATTTGAGGAGGACATAGTTCAACATTATGCAAAAATTTCTATAAAAAATGAAATACATGTCGTATGTAAGTATAAAAAAGCTGTAGGTGAAGTGCGTAATGGGGCAGTTCAATATACCAGAATTTATTGTAAAATCTTCATTATTGGGTTAGAGACCTCCTTAATTTTTTTATATAGCCTATTTCAAAGTTTACAAAACAGACTTTGTAGTGTTATTAAAATTACCATTTTCTCCTTAGGGATAAATTACTTGAATTGATTTTATTGGCTTACTAGTACGAATACTGATCGACACCACTTTGAACAATAAGCTAAGTGAATAACAATATTCAGGTTGTTCGAATTTCATTGATAATGTCAAGTCTATTAATATTATGAATGAGAAGCCTCAGTCCCGTAAATACAAGGACTGTAGTATGTTGTTAAGATTCATTTTCTTCACATCTGGATTTATTCCAAACCAACTTGGATGCAGCAACCGAAGAGCATGGAAAAACAGTTCCAAGAAAGATGGAATTCGGCACTGTGACTTCTTATTAGGAACTCCGGAAGTTACTTTTAAATAATTTAAATTACCTAATTTTGTAATAATTTTATTCTTTTATCAAATTATCATATGTATTTCACTTCCCTTAAAAAGTGGTTAATGATACAAAATTATCGAAGGAATTTGATTTCAGTAGATTGAAATTTATAAAATATGCCAAATTTTGCTCTTATGTGAACATCGAATATTAAAAGCGTCCAATATGCTTTGTGGCATTTGTTTGACAGAAAATAAATTTGCAATCCGCAAATTACTCTCCCGAATTGGAGTTAAATACACCTAATTTTATATGCCAAAAGGCTAAAGAGAGTAACTCAAAAGGCTTCTATCATCTAATCTTCCTTTTGAAGAAAATTATTTTAGATAATCACGCTTTTTATATGGAGCACAAATGATCAGTCATCACAGAAGATAATTTGTAATTATGTACAAGTTTAGAAAATTGTACAACATTATGGAGAACTTATTTTCGACCTCGTACTTTATTTCAACCAATTTACCTTTCTTCCGCATTTACGTAATTCTGTTATATAATTGGCACGCAATCTGTCGTCTCAGGTCTTGGCCTCCCAGGTACCTCCTAATTCAGATGGTGGGTTATTTTTGGTTTCTCATGGTCAGAAATCGCTGGCATTTTTACTACATGAATATATTAGAGATTGCTTTTTATTTAAGAAATGGTTTCAAGATAATTTCCTTACAATTATATTTCGTTTGTTGTCATATTATATGAATATTCGCTGAACATTTATTAAGTGAATCCTACCAACCAAATGTAGAAAGTGTTGTGTGTGAATCTGTTCGTTAAATATTTCTTAATAAGCGTCCATAACTACAATAATTAATGCACACAGTTCATCCGAAAAACATTTCTAACGAGAGGGAGCCAGATACCTGAGTACAGTTGTCATCCTCCGGTCTAAATATAGAGTTCCACATCTAGAAATGAATAATGATTCGCTCGTGGCATTTTCTTTTGTTTATTTAGAACCACCGATGACAAGGAGCAGTAAAAGGACATCTACTTGTGTTGCGACCATTTTTCTAGACTCCTCGTGCTTCTCTTGTGATATCACGAGTTCTCTGCACTCTCAAGGTGACAGCTCTTAGATGCCAACTCTATTTTCGTTTTGCATTTTAATACGTATCAAAATATCATTGAGACTGTTGGATGGTTACACACGAGGTGGTATGCCGTCAGTTCTTCGTCATCGAGGAGGTACTTAACGCAATTCAACGTATTTGGTGACGTCACGGACACCACGCGAGATGAGATATTTATGTCAGTTTCCTTTTGACACTATTGTTGTCGCCAAGAAACATGTTTCATAAAGTCTTTGTACTGACAGTGATGCATATAGTTTATGCATTGATGTTGTTTTACTAACCGTTATAACTGGAATGGTGACAAAATAGCATTTTTGGGGAAATATCATAATAGTAAAGTTTGTATTTTTGGAATCGATTTGATAATTTAAAAATATTGCACGTATGTCGCGTTAATCAACAGTTATTTTTCACCGAATGATGAATATAGCTGTATAATAACGAGCGGTTTGGAAAAGTTATTAGAAAAATGAAATTATTTAGTAAGCATAAACAACTCATTTCTCAGTTATTCGGTTTTTTTATTTACAAACATTAATAAAAAGTTTCCAAACTGGAAGACCCAATTTTTGGAGGGGGGAGGGTAACTGAGAATATCATTTTATTACACAACTGCCTCTTATTTCATGTTGAAAGGTGGAACCCTCACTTGATGAGAAGGAATGACTGACATACCACTCAAGATCTACTCATAATTTTCTCTCGAGCAAATATAATTGCAATATCTGATATTTTGCAGATAATCTTGTGGCCTCTCTTTGAGAGCGGTTGCAGCTAATTACTAAGGAGATATGAGCAAGGTAGTTTCCCGTTACCTTCCTTGCCATAGGTGTTTATGACTGTAGCCGTGTGTGTTCTCGGGGCCGGTTTGTCTGTTTTGGGGGGCAAAAATCCCTCCGTATGAGACCGACTACCACCTTTGGTCGAAAGAGACCAGATAAAGGTTCTTCACGTTTACTGACCGAATCGAACCCAGATCTGTCCGACCAAAGAGCTTCGTCTATACCGACTGATTTAAGAAGGCTCTGCAGATAATCATAGATCTTTATAATACTAATTGCAATATTTTAAAACCAGCAATATATTAAATTTCGAATAACTTCGTCAGTAAAATATCTTACAAGGAGTTGTTTTTCGTCGACTTTTTGCACTCAAGACGAGTTCAATATCTAAAAAATAGTGCACAGTAGTGAATCTGACTAATTAAACACCACGCATTCAAATCAGCAGCCAGATTGCTGGCAAATATTTTTAAATATCTGAAATTCCAAATTTCAATAAATTCTTTTGGCAAGATTTTCAGAATATCTCGTCTAACTAATCTAATAGGTGCGTGCATATTTGTAAAAATGCATCTAAAATGTCGAATAATAAAGTTTATTCAGTGTCCGATTTGATTTCGAGTGTCTCCTGGACAACTGCCACTTGACGAATCCATTCGTAACATGCGTCGTGGCATGTGACAGGCAGTAAGAATGTACCACCGGATGTAAATGGTATACGCCTGACGAATCGGTATCGGGATTACATGCTTAGATTGGGAGAACTAGTCATACAGGCAGGGGTCGGTAACTGCTTTACTGTTTTAACGTGAATAAATATATATTAAACGGGAAATGAATATTTAACCCATGGCAACAGGTTTGATGAGGGGAAAAGATTATGCAGATGGAGCAATTAAATATTGGAGTAGTGCCAGAGTTCTGAGTACTTGAAATATCTCAAAGAAATAAAATTCATTTGCCGTCAGTATTATCCTACACCCTCTTATTACTAAATTTGACAAATAAAATTTATATTTAGTCCCATGAAAATAAAGCTATTTTCAGTGTAAATGTGTCCTAGTACAGAATAACTAATTTCAAAGAACGTGTATTTAAGCATTACTTATTTCATACCCGATGCCTGAAAATAAAAACTAAAATGCAAATTATTGGTTAATGCATGACATGGTGGCACTGAACGTTTCCTATTCCTATGCTGTCCTTGCATGGTTCAGTTTTATTTTGAAGATCCTCTTGACATCTTGTCTAAATTAAGAGCCGTGTGAAATTTTCAAACACTTGTTTCATTTAAGTTGTCCAGTTGTTCAAGTGTGCTCTTCTCTCAGCCTCAAGTCACTTTTGATGTCTCGGTAGTGATTTCCAAATTACTATGTTAAGATGTTTTCTTTTTCACGATTCAATTATTTGCTGGGATTGGGTTATTGAAACACTTCGTACTGAGTAGGCTCTTAATCCGTTCAAAATTCTTGCTATATTCAAGTCTTGGTTACTCAACAAGTGTGCTGAGGTAGCCCATGCCAAAACCTGAGAATAGCACAAGTAGTGTGAGACAACCCAATCTTTCACAGACGTCATTCAACACTTCAAAATCGCAACAAATAAAGCAATAATAAAATTACTTTAAAACGCCAAATGGAGTTATGGTTACTTGCACGAGTATAACTAATCCTTAGATTCGTCTGTAGAAAAATGCAGAAAACAATTTTTTTTCTAGTTTTATTGCACCGTAAAGACATTAAAATTATGTTTCAGAAGTCGTTTTAAGCAAGACACATAACTGGTACAATGTCCTTTGTGTTGTCGCTCAGACTTATTAATCATTGTCAATGGGGCAGAATGCGTGTCAGAGACAAAATACAATGGCACAAGCATTCTTCATTACGGACAGCTGTTTCATTGTATCTATTTTGACGTCGGCTCCTAAAGTAGCAAATCGTGCATACTTTAATGCAATTCTCTTGAGTTTCATTAGCCGTAAAGCTAATGCTTCAAATTTGAAATATTCTGTGAAAATTTAAGTCTGAATTTGAAAAAAAAAAGTTGCTTTGGAGACTTGAATTATTTGCTGATTTTATTAAATTTTATCGGAGACTTTATTAAATGCTGTAAAAAAAAATTAGTTCTGTGCAATAACAATGCTGCTTTATATTACGAAATAGGAAGAATTTCTGCTTTCAATAGCTATGCCGTTAATCTTAAATGAGTTAACTCTTCAGTCTTTAGATGACTGCTTCTGATGTGATTACTGGTCTTAGGATTTTATATTTTTACACGAGTATCCATCACCTTTACGACAAATTATTTTTTCCTCTAAAACAACCATGCGAGTATTACTTTAAACTTCTCATCTCAACTTCTTTTTCTCTCTTTTACCTTGCGGTGTCGAGGGTTTTATTAATCATTGGACCTCAAACCGTTCACAGGATAAAGTGGTCAGCCCTACGCCACGGTGTATCTAATGTCCGTAGTGTCGAGTTTTCAAGGCCGGTTAGCCTGATTTGCGGGATGAAAAACCCCAGGATAAACTGAGGAAAAAAACCCTACTGTCCACTCCCAAGACCGGCTAACTTGGCTATGGGAGGAAGATCCTTCAGCTCCTCACGTCATTGACGGGAATCGAACCTAGGACACTCCTTCCCCAGGCATATGGTTGCGAAGCTCACAGCCACTAGTCTAACTGCGCGTGCTTTAAACTTAAAGCCCCAAATTGTCTGCTTTGAAGATTACGAACCAAATAAGAAGCAAATTACATTAAGAGAATAACGGTAAGGTTTTAGTTTCTGATTGATATTCAAGTCATTTGTCATCCCAATTAGTTTCTTTTAATTTTTTTTTCTCTGATCGGTCATCTGCTTTTTTTTTCTAGTGATTCTGCTATTTAATTCCTTCTGAACACGGTGTCAATACCAAATATAAATGAAAGTAAATCACAATATTACTATTACATTGAATGTGACGAATACACACGAAAAATGTTCATTCATAATCTTCTTCACTTCCGTCTAAGACTGGCTGAATCTTCTTGAGCAGGATCTTCCAGTCTTTTCTATTCCTTGCTGTTCGAAAAAGTTCCTTATGTTCTGCATCCTGAGATGTTCTTTATTAATTTCAGCCAGGTAATTCTTGGTCTTCCGGGTCTTCTTTTTTCAGTTGGAAAAGTATTGGTTAGGAAGTCTGTCTGCGTCCATACGTACAGTGTGTCCAAACCATCTCAGTTGTGGTTTTCTAATTTTTTCTATTATTGTCTTTTTATACAATAGTTCTTGTCTGACTGTGATTGTTTTATTTTCTATCCAACTTGTTCTATTTATTTTTCTTAAGCATTTCATTTCGAATGCCAGCAGTTTTTTCTCCTTTTTTTTTTTTTAACTGTCCACGCTTCTGCAAAAATGGCAATATTTGATTTAGGCATCAGTTTTATTTTAATTAACTCAATTTTTCACGAGCTATCTTAGAGCGAGGTATCATTCATAATTGGATTCAAGAAATATAATTGGCGAATAAATAAGTATAAAAATACTGCAAAATGGAGATACAAATATAAGATAATCTGAAGTAGAAAAACTATTCATTTACTTGAATGACATCAGAACTTTATCTTAACAATATATAGATCCATTCTGAATAGCCAATAAGGTTTCTGGCTTGATTCTATCCTTATAATAATGTAGATATACAAATCAGAAATTTCATGCAATATTTAATTAAACCATAAAATATAAACAACACCAATGTAATTTTTTTTTCTTTCTACTAGACGAAGTTTTAAGCTTTTTTTTTTTTTTTAAATCTCAGGTTAATAGCATAACATGATCAAGACTTATTCAAAAAAAATTTTTTTTTTAGAATCGAATGTGGATTATAAATAACTGTCGTGTGTTCTTGACTATCAAGTCGTTTTGTGGATAATTATATTATCCGGAAAATGTAAAATATAAGCAGTTATTGAATGTTACTTACAATGTTCAGCATTTTTGTGGAGAGAATGGTCGACCTTCTACGTGATCACCAGAGGATCCAAAGAGAAGGAAGACAACCATTTCTCAAAATATTTAAATAAAATAGTGAAAATTATGATTTTTAGTTAAATCATAAAAATGAAACCCTCTTTATCTCATTTATAATTCACCCTCAAATTGTGATATCAACGTATTAATGAAATTGCCTAAACGAAGCAGCTTCTATCCCCCAATGGCTTTTAAGATAAGCATGAAAATAAAACAGAAACAATTCCTATAAAACAGTTCAAATATTGTCATTTTCCATTATTGAGATTTTAATTTAGGCATCAGTTTTATTTTAATTAACTCAATTTTTCATGAGCAATCTTAGAGCGAGGTATCAACAAAATTTAAAAACATGCATCACAAATAACATCATTATGGTCACTAAGAATTTTCGTTACTGTACTTAAAATACATATGAAGTTGTGATAAGTTTGTTAGTTAGGCCTGCCTCTGGTTGATGGATATTACTACTGTTGCATATCCTCTCAAAATATAAAGATGCAATTGATCGACAACTTACAATCCTTCACCAAAAGCTTGAAGTTTATTTCATAGTTGATTTAATTAATTTAGAAATGTTTAAATTGGCGATCTTAACATTTTGCTTAAGTAATTCAATACGAAATAAGTAGTCACATGTTAGAATACATCAATGGTGTTAAACCAAAACAACACCCGACCTTCAGAAAGTAAACCTAAGATCTTTTTCTGAAATACTGATCGTCAAATATAGAAATCAAAAGCTGAAGAAAAACATAGCATAATGTATATAAAAGAGAAAAAATCTGTGCTTTAATTACAATCCCGACTGGCCTTTCGCCTGTTATGCAAAACTAAGCAGATTTAGATCTTTAAACTGTCAACATCTGACACCCAGACACGAAGCTCTTGAATAGTGCACACGCGCTCGCTCTCTTTCGTCCGTGTGGAACGAGGACAAGGTGACAGTGTGAAGAACCATTTGCGTTCGCGAATACCTCGTCAACTGCTACGATGTCAAGGTCTTTTAAAGAAGAATCCTCAGCGTGCCTGTAAGAGTGTTGTCGTTCTTTTGGCTACAAGGAAAATCTCAAATTACTGAAAGTTGTGACACTTAGTATAATTGTGCTGCTCTATTTAAGTGACAGTTGTTTTTGAATACCTCGTTTTGTTATTCTTAAGAAATAAACACGCCAGTTGAATTAGCGCATGTGTGAATAAAGATATACATGTCTATAATGTAGACAGCATATCAGATGTTTTCATTTTAAATGAGGTGTCAAGAAATCATCAGGGAACGATTTATTTTTGTCTCTAGATCCGTTTAAAATAACGTATAAAATAGATGAGTTTATAACGTCAGCGTGGTGTATGATTGGTTTATTCTTGAGTCCGAATTTGAGGCAGACCATTTTTCTCATGATAAGCCATCTCAAACATTACGTCCTGATTTTCAATTAGAAACAAGTACATAATTCAGCACAGATTTTCAAAATAAGGTATTCTTTTGGACTTAGTGGTTTATAATTACAGGTGTTTAGAGGCTATTGAATTTTTGTTTCGTTTTTGGATATTAATGACTGTTATTGTTTATAAAATGCGGATATTTAGTCGCACTTTTTTCAAGGCGTTTTGATAAACATTTCAGCATAGTTTGGGGCAATCAGTATTCTTTACTCATGGTGTCTTATTATAATATCATTTGCACGTCTGTGTATTTCTATAGATTTGGGATTCAATACTCTATTTTTTGGATTTATGAAGGGCTAATCGGAAGCACAATAGTATCTATTCACTCACCTTTAGGTTAACTAATTCGTACATTAATGATTTTTTGCGGATCCCATCCATGAACGGTTGTAAATGCATAGATCGGTCAGTTTCCAGTAAATTACTTTATTCAATATATTCCAGTTTCTAGAGTTAACGTGATCATCAACAATAATAATTACCCCTCCCTGTTGCGACCACTTAATTCCTAAAATCGGTTCGATATTCTTGATCGTAATGTGGCGGACATATAAAACACTAAAACTAATTACACGGAAAAGATACAATATCAAATATGTCTCAATATTGTCTATCATTATAGCATGTGTTCAAACCTAGCTACACACCCGTCTAAGTCGGGAAGAATATTCATAAGACCTTGTGACGTTGAGTTAGTCGGTTATATGAAGGTAGGATAGTACGGTTCGCTTGCCGCAAAGCAAGCAAGCGAACCGAACTGGGAGGGAACATCTAACTAATGGACATAGTACACTGGCTTCATAGCCTTCGATTGCCTTACCTTAGCAATCTGAATTCCTTCAGCTCCACCAAGCATCCATTTTGGATGTATTTAGGCACTTTACCGTAGCTAGATCGAAGCTGTAGATTAACAAGTGTCGCCTACCTGACAGCTACACGGTGTTTGAAAGTACATCGAGATGAGAGATACTGTCGCTTGGCCGAATGTTTGGATAAGAGGAGAAGACACACACACACACACACACACACACACACACACACTCACACACAGGGTGATCAAACTTAAAGTATTCCCTGTTTAAGGCCTTGTGGAACGCCACCCAGTGATTCAAATATTGCGAAACTTTCCAGGAATACATTGTGCGTCATTCGAAAGCAATATCTGAAAAAAAGTGCTTCCACAATTCATCATCAGGAGCCCTGTATGATGTACCGAATGTAGACATTTTTCTGTGTAAGGAGAAAAGCGACACAAGCATAAATGACACGTTTTTATTCACTTTCGTTATGCATTCACATGCACAGGATGTACTACTCAATGTGCTGCGCTTCTGGTATGAAAACGTTACTTCCTTTGCAGTGTGTTTAATGCCAGAAAACAGCTAGTCGGGACTGATGTTGGCCACATGCTGTCTTTCAGCGCTGGTCAGTTATCAGAATGATCCCGATAAAAGCTGTCTTTGAGAAATCTCCAGAGTCACAAGGGATCAGATGAACTAGTCAGCCATACAGTAAAAAACGTAAGGCTGTAATAACTCTGACTTCCGTGAAATGTTATCGAAGAACTACCTTTTACGGATCGACCGATCTGTGGAGGGAAAGAATCCTGCATGGAAATGACAATCCATGCTGTAGCTCACAAGACTATCATATTTCAGTATCTCTGGTAGTAACTGAGCTGAATACAGAAACCAACTGGCGAATGTCCTCAAAGAAGAACGGTCCAATGGTAAACGAAGCTCTAAACCTGCACCAGACAACTTTGGGTGAATGCAAAGGAAGGAATTTGTTGGACTGCATGCGAGTTTTGCGCAGCCTATATCCAGCAATTGTGGGTATTCGCAACTCTGTTCAGGTGAAGGTGAGCTTCATTTCTCCACAAAATCATTCACAGCCACGCAGTGTCCAACTCCACTTAGTACGAAATGAGCGAATATCAATCGACCAAAGCCTTACGGGCACAACTCCTATTTCAGGTTATCTTGAATGGGTAGAAATGCAGAATCTTTCATACAGTTGTGTGAGGCCCATCCATGTGTCTTGATACAGCGCGTGCACTGAAGAACCAACGCTGTTATGCATGGCCTGCTCCACAATGGCAATAGCAACTTCATTTCCTTGTTGCGAACTGACTGGTTTGCGACCACCTCTGCCAGTTCTAATGCAAAATAATCACGCTTCTTCAAAACGACTAATCATTTGTCGCGTTGACATTTGTTCAGGCGAAGAAATTCTCGGAGTGCAGGAACAGCATTGCATGTTTTCAGGTAGTATAACTTCACGAAGAGTGTCGTTGGTACAAGATTCGATGAAAGAGTAACGGAATCTCATCATCGGCCTATTTAAATAAAAGAGTCCAAGTCTAGAAATTAGAGGAAGGCGTGATAAAAGAAAAGGTAAGGGAAAAAGAGGAATGTTAAGGAAAAAGTACGAAATAGGAAAGTCAAGGGAGAGATACAGAGATTGGGAGAGAAGAAGGGAAAAAAGGCCTCATCTAATGATTCTCATCTTAATGTGTGCTAATTAGATGTTTAACTCTTTTGCCATCTGCCCCACAGGTCTGCTGGATGATCACGACCACCGGGGCAAGCGGCGCCCAGGTGATAAACCGCTTCCTGGTGCTGGCCTTCGCTGCCCGGGTTCACGTCTAAGTTAACCCCTGTGGAAAAAGTAGAACCTAGAATAAAGTGGCAACAGATGTTATAGATGCTATTGCTGATGTTAATAGCAAAAGGAGTGTGAACTTAATGACTCCTTCTTTTGAGGTGTACAGGATGGGAGGAGAGCATCAGATGGACTTGAATTTGTGCTCACCAGAGTCTTTCTCGATCATCAGGAAACGTCTTGTAGAAACAGGACATGATCTAGTGATGTTCATCCAGCTCGGAGGATTGATGTTTACCCGTTTTGTTTTTCCCCTCACCTTCCAAATGTGATATTTGATCCTATTTATCACGAAGATTAGTAACCTTTGCCTGTGGTTTGCTGGTGCTGGAAACTGTACGAAGATGACTTGATATTGCGTTAAGTGTGGGATGCGGAGCACGTCACAGTCACCTCCTGATGTTTTGGGAGACTAGGCACTAATAGAATGCGTGCTTCATACCCAGGCGGAAATCACAGAAGAAGTTTCTGGTGTTGTAGAATAGCCAGATGTTAAAGTTGACTTGAAGATTACGGTATGCAATTCTCCATGCCAGGTCCTTTCTCGACGTGTAGCCACATGTTCTTGCTAAGTGACCAAACAGGATATTGTTGGTGCCTAAATTCGGGACGTAGATGGTTATAGATGATATTATACCATTTTATGCCGTTTGGGATGTTGTTGATGTCTGTACCAAAAGAGTAGACTTGTAAAATCTGGTCAAAGTTGGTTGTAGTGTTCTGGGACAATTTATGCCTTGGATATTTGGTGAGCTAAAATTCCAAACAGGGGAAGCTTGAAACCCAAAAAATACGGAACAATATGACTAAGATGGTTCGAGTGCAGTATCCTATTGAGATGGAATACAGTATTACTCAGGTATCGTATTTTGAGGACCTAGGAACCCAAGCTTCTCTGGAAGTTGAAGGATAATGGTGTCAACTTCCGACGCAAGTTTCCCCCAGATGAACTTTAAGGGTTTCTTGTTCAGCGGGTTCTCTTGATGTTCCGAGATATGCTATGTTGACGACATATTGGTAAGCTAAGCATGCAACGGTCTTGATTGCTGTGGCCCGGGAGAGACGCGACAGTAGTCCGATCTTGGTCCTTCGAGCTGTCGTTAGAGATTTCTGATGGAGTCGTTCTCACCACATCTTCTTCATAGGCTGTTATTTTTTATTCCTCCTTCGTGAGCGGAAATGGTATTTCTCTAACGGTACGAGAGATGTTGAATGCCTGTAGAAAAGGCTCAAGGAACAGAGCAAAAAGAAGGGAGCTGAGAGGACATCCTTGTTTGACCTTTTTTTTTGTATGATAGTGGAGTCAGATAAATGTCCTTTTTATATGGAAGCGAGTAGAGCGCTTGTTGTAGCCTCCCAGAGAATGGAAAGGAGGTCCCCTGCTGACCCTAACTTCCTGGAGAATATGGAACAGATATCAGTGTTGGGCGCTGAAAAATGATCGGTTGAGAGCAATGCTATTGGTATTTTCTGCGTGGATACCAGACGGAGCAGATTTCTGATAATACTTAAGGTCTGGGATGTCATACACTTGGATGCTTTTTGATGACGTGTTTCATCCCCACTGTGAGTCCGTTGTTGATGACTCGGGCGAGGATCTTGTAGTCTATGTTGGACAGACTGATAGGCTGCTAGTTTCTGATCAGGGAGAAATCCTTTCTGGCCTTGTGGATGAAAACCGTATGGAACTCCACGAATTCGCCTGGCACTTTTCCGGTGGTACGGAAGATGTTGAAGTCCCAGGAAAGCAGCAAGGATAAAGTCCCATGCCTCGTGATAGAACTCTGCCCCAGTCCGTCTGGACCAAGCGCTTTGTTTTACTTGGCATTGCTTGAAGGCTGTTATTTCGGCAGCTGTAAATGGATGGTCCAACCCTGACTCTTCTTTAATGTGTACAGACAGGGTAGTGACGTTCCAGGAGAAGTAGCCCGAAGAGGCACCGTCATCTGCATAAAGTCAAATTTCATTGTAGTCAAACTAAGGAGGAGAAGGTCTGTGCACCGATGATCTCTTTTAACAGTTTTGTTAAGACTGGGTTCTTCACACCCTGGCACCTCTATTCCTAGTTGCTAGAGTGAGAGTGGAATCGTTTTACTCGTTTTTGATCTCTGCGTAAAAACGGAAAAAACAAAAATATATTAATGTTGACTGACTTAGAGTAAAGTTAGTAAAATGTTATAATAAAGCAATGCATATCTAAAACAAGTTATCGAGGGATGTGATAGTTATTCATTACAAACAAAATGTTTCCTACAAACGCGTCGTCGATTCCTTTAGTAGGAAACGCGCATAAAAGGAAGAAAATATTAATGGAAAGCATATCAAGAGAGGGCAGAAAATAGTCATAGTAATATTGTCAGTCAGGATTTATGTATTATGCTTACTTTCAACATGCACATATTTTTGTATTCAAGAATTTGCGTAATAGTAACGATATCTATGGGCGTGAAAAGTCAGATAATTCAAACGAAAACTGTTCGTGTGGAATTACGTGTTTAAAAGAGGAGTAGAAGCAAAGCTTCTTTAAATTAAACTAAATGTCTAGTATTTTATATAAGGTTAATTCTTTGGAATTTTCTTTCAGGTATTCTTAACAGGTGAAAATCTACTCTGGTGCGCAGCTTTCAATAGTAATCTGCTATGTCTATCTATATCGACGAAACAGAGCCTGGTGAAGGTAAATATATTTAATTATTTTAAAGAAAAATTATTCAAACTTTTGCATATTTCATACACTAATGTTTGCTGCGCATCAAAACAATTATATACTTTAAGATATTGTCACTGGATACAGTAAATGAGTTATTAATTCAAAACCCACTTTCCATTTGAAATTTGAACATCTTCCTGTACTGTGATGAACATAAATATCATCAACCACGTAGAGGAGCAGAAGTTAAAATTGAATGTATCACACAAGCTCTATAATAGATGAGCAAACCGATATCAAGGAAACCACAAGAGCCATCGTAGCTCAGTCGGTTTAGACGAAGCCGTTGGGTCTGAAAGACCTGGGTTCGATTCCTGTCCATGACATGTGGAACGCTTATCTGGTCTCTTTTGACTAACGGTGAGTCAGCCGGTCTCATACGGAAGTAGAGGTTTTTCGCCCCTCAGAACAGGCAAATCGGCCCATGAACACACACACGGATCTATAGTCATAAAATGCATACTTAATCCCTCATAGGATTGCTCAACAAGTTCTAAGAGACGTTTGAGGACTGCGGGAACTCCCATACGAATAAAGAAATAAATGGAAACCACACAAGATATTTATAATTGTAGCAATAAATTAAATGTTATTACAAGACACCTCCAGGGATTCATCATGGGACATATCGGATACAATGTCTTACTTGCGTTCATTCACACTATTTGCACTCTACCACTTCCAATCACACTGTTCCTAGAGGTTTTAAGGTGTAAGAAGAAAATAGAATATCGTTGTTAATAGTACATTGAAAACTACATTTCACAGCATTGAGGTGATTCAGTAAAAATCTTTTTCGTAACCTGAAAATATCCAAGTAAAATTCGTCTTTGGGAAATTTTCTTTGTTACAATGTAACAGTATCCAAGATTCATGAGATACGTTTTATGATTATTTTTTATACAACTCAATTGTAAATGTACGGTTTATATTATAAAATCTACATTTATCATAATATACAAAATTAATATTTATAACTGATGGGTATGAAAATCACTAAAACATTAGGGAACCTATTAACTAGTAAATCTGTCAGCTATTCAGGCACAAATTAAATAATATTTGTCCTAAAATATTTAGAGCTAAAATAGAAATAAGATGTCTACTGTATTTCTATTTGACACCTATTTCAGCAGTATTTGTTTTATGCTATTATGATTCTTCAATGTCACCAGTAACATGTTTACTTTCGTCAGCATTGTTTCCAGATTATGTAAAAATAATTTTTAAAAAAATTCATAACGGTACTAATGTACGAGTACTCTAACTAAACAATAATTGATGGGTGGGAGTTAAAATGTACAGAACTAAAGCTATTATTATTCGTGTTTTGAACTTTTATGTATCTCAGTGTAAACTTCGGTGTTGCTTATGTTAGAACGTCCTTCGACAAATCTTCGTATAACTCGGATTGAATTTTATTTAGAGGCAGAACCGACTTTTGAACCAAGGACTATTGTTGTCAAGAAAGGAAGCGATGTGAAAATCGAATATGACCTTCATGAAGAGCTGGGTAGGTAAGTAACATTTTTACGATAAAACAATGCGTTGTTAATGTGCAGAGATTGCTATATTATACAAAAGAGATGAACATATTCTTTATTTTATTAGTCTTTCATCAGGAATTATAGTTCCATCTAGGATGTAATATGAACTCTATGACTTGACACTTTTAACACACAACACTGTCACCAAATGTGTTAGAGGGTTTTTTATATTAAAGAGGATGAAAGTGAAACATGAAAGGAAAAAAAAGCCCACAGTCCTAGAACGACTAGCTTATTTATAGAGGGAAAAATGCACAGTAGCTGGTAGTAACCAATACGTGCAGTAGTACAAGATCTCAGGTTTGCCTCACTTATATTCACTCATAAACGTATATTATTATACTTTATCTCCATTCATTAGGAATCTTGATAACCCATTTTTGTGACGGTAAGATGATTGGGCTCATTCAGAGGAAACCCTGGTTTTAATTTCACAAAAGACAAACTTACATATAACAGTAACACCAGTGTTTAATTGGCGTCATCTGAAGTGAAATTTCTTGATCGCCAACCAATTTCTGGATAAACTGGATTTCGCATAACTGTTTTTCTCCTTGTGTACATAGAAATTGTTATGATATGCAATATCCAACTAAAGTTTTGTTCAAATACACCGAAACAAGCTTAGCAACTGTTTTCTCTAAAGAGGTTGTGTAAACCTTTTCAGGAACAACAACAATAATAAAAAATCTGCCTATCTTCTTTGCTTAGTGTACTTGGCACTTTGCCCTACTCGATGACAAATGAGGAGCTGCTACGCCCATTCTAGAATATTTTTCGTGAATGCACTCACTAGAATCGAACTACAATTTGACTATTGCATCACATATTTACCTGTACTCAATGACTCTGAACACAGAAACAATGTTATGTTTAGAGGGAGTGTAACAGAATTACCGCTAATTATCTGAGCATATTTTATTATCTGTCAGCGTTGTTTTGGCACGTTATCCTCAGTGATGTTTAAATTTTTTTTCTTCTTTAAATTGAGTGCTATTTCTTTCAGAAAAGAAAGCTTTAACAATAACTCTGACCCAAATACAACGTCAAGTCCTTGGTCCCCAAATACCTTTAAGTCCTTGGTAAAATATGTGTAATGCATCCACGTGTGCTTGTAAAATGTAGGGGGAGTGTTGTAAAATATGTGTTTAGTAGTAAAAGACGGTAACATGAACTTTAGTAGGATAACCTTCAGCCAACACAAAGATAATAAAACTGTTATATGAAGGCAGCAATGAAACAGATCACAGCAAGAATTAGAGCGAGCGATCTAATTGCAACACGCGTTTAGTTTCGTATATTTAAATCCTCTTAGCAATTTGTTGATAACCAGCAAGCTATGACAGATATTTACAAACTCGAAACAATGTTCAGACAATGAGGTTTTGAAATTATAACTAAATTTGGTGATTTGCGTCATATTAATCCGTCTCTCAAAGGATAATAACCAATAGTGCTGCTGCTTGGAAAACTACAAGTTAAGAAAGAAAACCATATAAATGGATTTCTTGAATTTAAAACAGATTATTATGGAAGAAAGATGTTTTTCAAGCGTATACTTAAAACTACCAAAAGTTTTAAAAGAAATCCTACATTCTTGAATAGGAATACCGCTATTATGTTGGATTTGGACTTAAGTTGACTTAAGTCTAAATCCTCACACTAGTGATAAAAAATCTGCCTATCTTCTTTGCTTAGTGTACTTGGAATATTCAGTGATAATGCAATATTTATTACTAATTTTTGCCTTCATTTTTTGTTACGAATTATCGTCATATTTTGATATAATAATACAAAATACTTATTGTAATGTATTTGTCCTTTAGGAAATTCTCTAGTGTTAATATTCTTAAGAATGTAATTTTTTGCATCTCCGTAATATTTACTTTTTTATTATGGAAGAAAATACCTTACAATACAATAGAGAATCATATAATTTTATAACTAATTATTAATGGGTAATCTGTCCGGCGAACACATATCATAAACATAGAAAATGGCTATAGTTTCAGTATTCGTTAATTGTTGGCTTAGAAATTCGATAATTTGCCTGAAAAAATGATGCCAATGACGACAAAAATAAATAATATTGCTTGATGAATTTTATTTTTAATGCATAAACATGTAAAGACAAGGTGAGAAAATCTTTCACATTTTACAAGTTTTCGCAGCACGATAGAATGCAGCAGAGGGTATTTTAATTATGGATAATTACTAAAAAGAATAAGAAAAATATTTAATGAATGAGAAACATCATCTGAATCCCACCTAATTAAAAGAATAAATACATTAGTGCCTTATAAAATTGATAGTTTTATAATCCAGATTTCATACTTTAGATACTCGCATCTTTTTAGACCTAAAGAGTGATGAAAATCATTGAGCACCTGGGGACATTCACAAACATCTGTCTGAAATAGGATTCGAACCAACAGCATATAGTTGGATAGTGGAAGTGATTTCCATTCGGCAAAGCAGGGTTACAAGTGATTAAATTATTTTAAGCTAGAAATGGTAAAACTAAAAATGTTGAATTTAAAAAATGCATCAGTGGATTGTTTAAAGAACTTTTATATGTGGGAAAAGTATTTTGCTATGTCTAGTCGCATGTGACACGTTATATCATAAAATGCTGAGCCACTATTCAGTTATATTTTCTATATTTTATTATTTTCTTTTCTATCCATCATTTATTATTATCTTAGTTTTTCTTCGGCAAAAGAATGACCGAAGAATACACAATTTTATTTTTAGTATATTTACGAAACTGTTTATCAAATGCAGTTTATAAAGTTTAATTTTTAAGTTCCTTACAGTTTTTAAAGCAAGATGCTTTTCTGCGATTGTATTCCGCGAATAACTATAGTAGCTGCTTCATGGACGCAGACCATGTCCTCGATGAGTTTGCCCTTGAAGAGCAATGTATTACTTAAACCGGCTTCTGTTGTTCCTTTATATTAGCAACTTTGAACTCTGCCAAAACAAACATGCACCAACCGACAAATGGAAAATCCCTGCAACAATGCATCTCACGGCATTCCTAAATCATCTTTTCTACACCATACGAAGGAGATAAGCTTCTTAATACTCCGTAAACAGGAAAGGTCTTCCTTCTTTTATTTTAGACAGTTAAAACCGACCCTGGTGCTTTAATGATGTGCTTAGCCAGCAAAACCGAAAATAAAGCCCTTGTGTCCCACAAACACTAGAATGCAGTGACCTAGAAAAAAAAAAGCAAGGATGTACTAATTTCTTTCACAACACTTCCCCGTACTTAATGACAAATGACCTAAGAGTGACATCTGTCGGATAAAAGGATGACTACAGGCTTAAACATACTCTTTGTAAAACCATGGCATTTTGCAGATGAAGAAAACTATTCGATTTTACTGGTCAGAAGTTTTTCATAACTATGATTAAATGCATGAAGTGGCATTTCATTTATTGACTATTCTTTTGAAGATATACAATGTATATACTCTAGAAAAATTAAACCTGGAGATTTAACGACCGTAGTACGCATAAAAGTGAATACTTCCCAATATAATACAACTTGCTCTATATCTGTGTGAAGTCCATTTGTCTCTTCGCGTATTCACACACAATACTGTTCATATAAAAATGTAACGATGCTTAAAAATAAATTTGTTTAGAAACTTGGTTAACGTTGAGTAATAAAACAAGGAAAACATTGTTACAGATTCGTACAAACCTAGAAAACTGCATGTTGTTGAGCTGTATTTGTTCATTAAATCCATATGAGTGTTTTTATTTATTCTGTTAGTATAGTTTTTTCGCGAACTCAAATTTAATGTGATTATTATAGTATCGCTTTTTTCCTCGGCATTATGAATTTCGGAAATTTATGAACTTTAACCAACCAAAAACATATTCAGCTCTTTATTTGATGCTTAGAAAATGAAGGACAGAGAAAGTGTAAGGACCTTGTTGCTCTGTTTTTATAATAATCATCAATGAGGTTGTTTGGGAAGGAATTTCATATTAGCAGACACTTGAAGACTAACTTCAAGTGTCTGCTAATTCGAAGACACGAGAGATAAGATTAATTTCAGTATCATCGGTTTAGAATAAAATATTAATACGTTTTGCACTGTTCAGATGATGTTAAGCCTAATAATGAAAAGGAACAATTGTATCCAACACCAAAGGACCACGAAACATTTGTCCCTCAGTTGACCTGATTCAAGTTCAAATCTCGTATAGAAAAAGGGGTTTTTCATCCCCCAAACCGGTTTTCGCCAGAACATGAACAAGAATAATAAACAGCCCTAATTGTGGAAATTCCACTCGAACCGAAATAAAACAAAAATACATATAAAAATGGATTTTCCCACGCTGCGAACTCTTGTTTATCGTTCATCTCCATTTCACTTTTTCTACATTAAAATATTTAACTAGAATTTCAGAATATTCGTGAACTGACTTTTGCATAACCTGACGAAATAGTGTGGGTTGTTATAACGATTAAATATTATAAACAGTGTGTGTGTGTGTGTGTGTTTCTATTTTTAACATGAATGGCATTTTATGTAATTCGTATGTTACGAAACAATAAAACATCGTTAATTTCAAGAAAACTGTTTTTGAAGACATGTTATGATAAATACAATTTTAATTATTTTGGAGAGTATATTCTAATTTTTCGTAATATACGTAGCGGTATAAAGAAAAGGGATTTGAGTAATGATTCCGAATTACCCTAATTGAAGTAACTTGGCAGTCACCAAGAGGTTGCCCCTTCGATATCTAAAGTTACTCTTATCTTCACTATAAATTTTATTACCAGTCTCGACTCGTACAAAAAGGGCACTGAATGGCAAACGGAAATGTCATTTTCTTATCTAAAGTGGTAGTGACCGAATATGAATTTAGATAGGTTTAGTTTATTCCGTTAGATAGGGGTATTCCCCATTTATTTATATATAACACAATATACACGGAGCACTATACTTTCTGTAATTTTAGAATGATTCTGTAATCATACGAAATCCTTTACAACCGTTATGCATAATATAATGACTAATGATTTAAACTTGAAAAAGGGAAAAGCTAACAAGGAAGGCTAAAAAAACAATTATAAAGACTAACAAAAACAAATATGCAGACGCATCGGATATATAACATTTTTTAAATTAATGAATACCGAGGCAACTTATGCAGAAGATTATGAAATGAAGTCTTACATCACGTTCGAAACATTTTTTTAATTGAAAAAAAATGCGTGAATATTATTTACCTACTTAGTATAAAATATTGACTTTCTTTCCCTTTTTAAAATAAATAATATAAAGCGATTTCTCCTGAGAATTGCTGAAATATTTGCATCTGTATGTAGCAGTGGACAGTTCTTACCGAATGTCTATTTATATACTGATGTAAACATTGATTTTCATAAATACTAAAAACGATTTGAGAGAAATATTTTTTCACTTATTGCATTTCACACATATTCATATTGCGCTGTTTTATATTCTGTTTAATTTTTACAGGCTTTAATGCATCGGTGTCATATAATATTAATACTCTCATTGAGCAGTGCTAAGAAATATTCTCCAGAAATATCATTTTTTTTTTTATTTCAATCTAAATCAAACCAAAAACAGAAAGAGCGTCCCTTTATGGAATTAGGCTATTCTTTCGTTCTATTTAACTTTTGTGTCATCTGAATGTGCCTCTTTAAAAGGTTTCCGATTATATTTTACATTCCAAAGTAAATAGTTCCGGAATGCGACCTTGGCAATAAATAAATTAGTGTGGGATTGCCAAAAAAAAATCACTCTTTCATGAGATAGGCGTCGAAGCTAATGAAAATCCGCCAGAGTTAGTAAGTGGGCGAGCGAGACACAATACCCTCCCCCAATTTGTTTTTACACTAAAATTACATTTGACTTCCAGTAGCTAACTAGTGTAACGTACTCTCACTAGTTGAAAGATAGCAGAAATGGCGCGTAATTATATTTAATCGATATTAAGAAAAATACTTCATGTGAATTTAAGCATAACTTGGTTTTAAACAAATTTACAAACAAATGTTCATTTTAGATATCTATTTACATATTTTTTATTCCTAGAGTAATAACAACAATGCGTTTAGGATCATGATAAACAAGGTAGATTATGTGCAAAACAGGATCGTCCAGCAGGTCAACGATCCCTTCTCTCAATGACTCGCTTATTTAAGTCTCACAGACAGTACTTTTCAGACTTATGTCTTTTCTAGACGTCTATGGGCTCTGCTGTTACTGGTCTGTCACTCACTTCTCGGATTGTTATCAATTATGTTAATACATGAGCATGAGTGCGAAACATCCTTTTCCCAGTCCAATGTCAGACACCAAACCGACTTCTTTCTTCCATTTCATGCCAACTGACTTTTTTTTTCTCTTGAGCAACCTTATTTCAAGACTCGACCTTTGACTTCAAAAATATATATAGAGGCCCCTGCTCTATTTTCTCTGACAGGGACACTGGGATTAACACATGAGTCCCTATAGCCGCTTATTCGGTAAAGATGATGCCTTCAGTTGTAAACATCCGGGTGAGAATCCCAACTAGGAATCGAAGAACCTTTATAAGGATTTTCAAATAAATTAATAGCTTTTACACGGAGTTGGTAAGGTATTTCATCCTAAAAAATTGAAACAAACAGCCAAAAATACACGTAATGTAGATCGGATTAACCGCCTTATTGAAGCCTGTCATTAATTGAATTTTATTACAGCAAATTATTTGTTCGTTAGTGCTCATTGTGTGATACGTAAGGAAAAGATAATAAAGCTAACGAGTATATAGAGCTAGTATAAAAATAAGTACTAACTCTGTGCGAAGCATGTTTTAAGCATAATGGATAAAATGACTAGAAAATAATAAATATGCCTTATTTATTATTTTCTCTAATAATGTCTCTCTAATTAGGCATATTTTCATTGCAAATTGTGAATTACAGATTTAAATCAATTTGTCTGGTTGCTGTTGGCCGAGTGGACAGTGACCAACAGGCTGTGTTGGGATCCCAGGAGGGCATTTCTGTTTGTAATATGACCCTTAACCAACCACGATACTAATGGGAATAGGTTTTCCTTAAAGTGTAACCTCCAACCTAACAGATCATTGCCGATCTATGCAGACAGTGATATTTATGAAAAGTGAGATTTTCATGAAAAATATAATGATGGACGTATTATCCTATATTAAAGTGTTTTCACTGTTTTTTCCCAGAGGAAAATTTGGTACCGTTTACCGTTGTACAGAGAAGACGAGTGGTAGAACGTTTGCGGCCAAATTCATCAATACACCTCGCGTAGATGACAGATTGGATGTGGAACGAGAAGTGGAAATTATGAGGTGTTTACAGCATCCTCGACTGTTACAACTTTATGACGCATATGATGACGGGAAAAGAGAAATGTGTCTCGTTTTGGAACTGTAAGTAATAAAAAAATTTGTTAATTGTAATTATCGTAAGCTTTTTTAATCTGAATGGATGTTACGAAATTGCATTTATTTATAAACTTGAATAATCAAATAGCATTTTGCATCATTAAAAGAAAGCTTAAAAATGATACCAAGGAATCAAATAGAAAATTTTGAGAGCAACTCGCTTAAAGAGAGCGAGGAGAAAAACAGCACAATCGAATGCCAGTTATCAGCAGGCAGGAGTTCACTGCTTACTTCATTTCCAGTAATAACCCTCTTACAATTAATCTGAGGTTATCTAGTCTTATTGCTACATTAAGATAATTTCAAGCCTTCCCCCGAGCCTTAACAAATTGTAACACTAGACAGAATTCATCTCGCTGATGCGCGAACATTCTGTGAATATTTTATTTTATTTATTTTTTTTTTTTAATCCATTGGTCTAACTGGAAGGCAGAAAAGTTCGAAAAAAAAATTTCTATCTTTTCAGGAGACTTTTGACCTTTTACGTTGAGGCTGCTTTAGACGATAAGCTTTGTTTAAGACCTTACTGGAAGTTGGACGGAGCCGTTGAAAATGCTCAACTCTGTTGAAAATTATCCTAATCCTCGCTCTCAATCGTACGTTACCTCTTTTTATTTCTCGTTTTATGTCAAATAAAAATCAAAGACTTATACTAGACACTCTGGATCAAATGTGCGTTGCATATGGATATTTTGAAATAAACAGAGACCCCATTTCTCGTCATCTGTTTGCATAGTTATGACCAATTTTTAGTAATTTCGATATATCCGTGTAAATTTGCAAACTTCACATTTTCAAAATTTGTATTCGGGATGTGGTTCATTATCCTTTTGTAATGCACGTTACTATTTATGGAGCATTTCATTTACAGCATACGAGTAATTTTAATCGGATTTTGTGTACTGGAAAGTTAGCTTCGTTGTCATTTAGAATCTCGGCGCAGTATATGTATTTTGGAAATTTAGAAATTGCACAAAATAGGTATAAATATGTCATTTAAGCTTTTATAAAGGAAAGTTGTTTAATAGTCTATTTCTCTTACTTTTGGCAGCATAACAGGAGGTGAGCTTTTCGAGAGGGTTATAGACGATGACTTCATTCTTACCGAAAAGGTTTGCACGATTTTTGTTAGACAGATCTGTGAGGGAGTTCTTTACATGCACCAACAAAACATTTTGCATTTAGACATGAAAGTAAGTATAGCAATAATTAAGCTAATCTTTACTTACATATTTAGTGCTAAATTACTATACGATGATTTACAGAAAACTTGTAAAGCAATTATACTTAGGATATCGTTGTAGCTTGATGATTTGACATTAGCAAGCATTAGTATGATATTCGTTTGTAAGGAGTAATCGAGTACAGGCAGTGTAGGCAATTCTAATGAAAAAGAAAGTTGGCTACGTCACAAATCATCTCGCTTTAATTATTTACATAATAGTGCTTTTAAAAGTAGTAGAATATCTCCCAATTAAAATCAATCATTTAGTATGCCACTGCAGCATTTGTAATCATTCATTGTTCATTTATACTTTAGTTATATTGCGTGGTTTGTCACTAGCGGGCAGTGTTCGAAACAAAACAGGGAGATTCCATGTATTTCAATGTAGTGTGATAAATAAAAGGAAATGCTATTATGTTATATTAATGCAGTATGATTCGTTGTTCTTGAACACTAAGCAAAAATGATTAAAGAAGTTCAACTGGATTACATTTGCTTTTAAAAACAGGCATTAAGTATGGAAACACCATTAAGTGACAGAAACGGATGAGACTGCATTACAAAATATTGTGCATTCTAAAACCATGACGGAGCGTTAGAAAAGATTGTGCATTTTTCTTGTCATGTAATTGCCGATTATCTTAATCAGGAGTTCACTGCAGCTGTAGAAATCTGTGCTAGCACATTATCTAGTGCATCCCACCTTTTTCTTGGAAGGTCTACTACGTACAATCCAAAATCTTCTCTTTCAGGGTTAATAATGTTAGGGAATCAAGTATGCTGGCGAGGTTATGGTATGGAATACTTCTGTTTTAGACTAGATTTCCTCTCACAGCAATCGATAAAGAAACAATGAATTAACATTTATTTCAGTGGATACGATACAACCGAGTATCACCAAGATCGCACCTCTACACTAGCAGGACTGTAGTGAGCGGATTATAGAGACAACTGTATAGGTACATAATACTTCGTTAAGAGTCAGAACGTAAACTTGCATCTGAAGGCAAACTCACCGTGTCTAATTTCACTTCAGGAAATGATTAGTTCAACGGAGAAATGAGTCAAAATATCAGTTTATTCGAAGTTTAGTGGAAAGTGTTTTCAGTAGAGTGGTACCATTTATCGCAACTTGGACTAATTGTCGAATAAGTTTCATGAAACACTAAGATATCCATAAACTTGCTTATTCAATTATAGCAAATTAGAATAGAGTGAACTGGACTTCCCATCTACATTCTTATAGCTTATGGTTTGTTTTTATTGCAATGATTTCTGATGTAATTTTAATTGATTATTTTGTAAAACAAGCATAAATGCTTTTCAGTTCATTGTATGTATTTAAGTTGTTTTCTGTCACAAGAAATACAACCGGAATTCTGATTTGCATCCTTTTTTTCTTTCTCGCCTCTAGTAGTTTTATTTCAGTTCATAAGAAATGGGACATTGCAATCTCTAAAATTTTCATATAATCGGGACTGTGGCGATCTAATAGTTGATTTATAGAATGATCACAGCCCGTTTGACGTTGATTATGTTATTTGATGAACTTTGCTAATTTCGTAAACAAGACTTTATAGATTGATTTAAACATCTGATATAGAGGAAGTTTAATATTTTTAAAGATAGTTTCTATGAAAGAAAGCTGAATGGGTTTTTGCTTATCTATCTACATATTCGAGTAGTTATTGTGGATATAAAAGTCTTAAGTATTTACTTCAAATTTGTAAGGGATATAAGACATACATTTACATACTGTTGAAATCGCGAGCTTCTGTGTACAATAAGGATGGTGAAATTCATAATGTAAGGGGTTTACCCTACATTACTCGATTTGTGGTGTATTTAATAATTGATTAGGATATAGTATGCAGTATTGGTTTAGAAAATAAATATTATGAAATAGAAATAATATTAAAATACGTTAATGTTCGGTCTTGTCTGCTTCTCCAAAAAATATATCTAGGATGAAGGACTAAATCATCTAATTATTAGGATCTAACTAATCATCTACAAAGGGGGGGGGGGATAAACTTTAGAGCCCACCATTAGCAGACAGAAAGTTGAAACACAATCTGTTAGCAGTAGTCCATTGTTGTAATAACAGTAATCCATCTGTTATTTATGTCTTTACTATTTTTTTAATCAGTTTAGAAAACTACTACTGTAGTGCGACTAACGAATGCAATTCATTCAGTGGTCCGATATTATCAATATCTATCCAATATTATAACTAAAAGGTTCTTAAAAAAATATTTGTTTATTTTCAAAATTAGAATTTTGGATTTTAAATCTTGGATTTGGAAAATTTTAGATTCTAATGATTTTACCTTTCTGTACAATTTTAGCCTGAAAATGTGCTCTGCATTAGTAAAACAGGAAACAGAATAAAGTTAATCGACTTCGGTCTAGCAAGGATGTACGATCCCAAGAAGAAGCTTAAAGTGCTATTTGGTACACCTGAGTTTGTAGCCCCCGAGGTCGTGAGTTTTGATACTATCAGCTACACGACAGATATGTGGAGCGTGGGAGTTATTTGTTACGTTCTGTAAGTTTTTTTAAATCTACACTAATAATTTTGTAATATTGACATTGTTCTTTATATGAATGCATTTCGAGTACTTTTTGTTTACAGATGAAGCCGAGAAGTTTCGAGAAATAAGTTTGCCGATTGAAATCGTACTTATTTCATCAATGGATAATCGGAAGAGATTATCTCAAAACGACTCGTACTTAATGCAGTAAATCATTTTAACACTGCTCTGATTGAAGATAAAGTGAAAACAAACTAATAACGAGTTTGTTTTTTTAACTCGTTGAATTGAGAGTAACGTATGTTATTTGAAAAGACATGGTTATATCTTGTCGGATTTAATATTTCTTCTAGCATACTGTTACAGATGTCATTATCGTAAGTTTGATTTAAGGATTGTAGTCAGTGCACCATACTGACACCATATATCGGTGACTTTTTTTGAGAAAGTTGCAAATCAGTTTTTCTGGTTAATGTGATTCCGAATTTTCTGTATTTATGTGTAACAATAACTTTAATTATGGCCTTGTAGCTATTCTCTGCGTCTATATTTGTTGAGTTGCGGACCTGATCTCTTTCAATGTATTTGCTATATTTTTCCCATATTTTTGTCTACCTGAAATTTGGATACTTAGTAACATTGTCAATTATTTACTAGAAAAATTACTGGTATTTCGTTTTAATATATCTATTACGTATTATTTCTTAATTATATTTTTGTTCTTTCTAGTTGCTATTTTAACCAATAACTGAATATTTTCGTTCACTTTTACATCAATCCCACACACGAAAAGTTAGAAAAACTATGGCATAATAGTGATACGTGCGGGTTATCGGTTAGCGAGAAAGGATGCCAATATTTTATGAATAGTTGGGGTTCTGTTCATTGGAGAAAAGCGGTGTGGAGAAAGGTCTTCCAAACTGCACAGATAGATGAAATGAAGGAAAATGTTGTGATTTGGTTCAATGAATTTGTAGTAGAACCATATATGGAAACTGAGCAAAAGCTACTCGTTCGTACACGATTAAAAGAAAGTGAAGGGACGATGTTGGCTAGTTTGGTAGAACGACGTCAGTGAAAATACTGATAAAGAGACATAATCTGGAAAGGGATTGGCGAGAAAGATATACAGGCGGATGAATTGTCCGCTTCTGAACACAGTTTGGCATATCTTTTGTATTCTATTCATAACTTTCTCATGTAAGAAACAAATGTGAACACCCGATAGTCATCTCTGTCAAGTTGTTTATCCAAAATCCACTGCGTGAGCATCCTTCCTGAGCAACAGGAAACATTTTATTGCTCAGGTGTACATGTTAAAAAAAATCGATTTAAACAATGTATCATGTATTGAAACCAGCAACAAAATATGTGCAGTACTCTTGAGAGTGTTAGTTCATCATAGGACGTATGAGTGGAAAACATTTTGACATAAAACGGCTGGACATTATTCGTGGGGAGCCACCCTGCATTTTTATTACATCTTAACTCTACAAGGCAATGATGTCAAAGGGTATATGCCACTAGGGAAGGCACGGACGTCTTAATTATAGCAAAATTTTACGATGTATTTGTCTTCGCATTTTAGAAAAAATGCAACAAGTGTTAGTAAACATGCCACAGTGCAAGAAATATAGAATTGTGTAGGTTATTGAACTCTCTACTCCCATTAATATATTCGCTGGAGTCGAGAGTAAACAAGTGTTTTGTAGTGTATGACCGCACTTCTGTGACAATATTTTTCTTCACTCTATATTTTCTATAGGCATCATTTGTGACAAACCGCTGTGTGTTGCGTTGCCATTCCTGTGACTTCAAAGAATTCCTTCTATCGACGTTACTTTTATGCATCAGGTTGTTTTAAGTAGGAATACATCCATTTCGGAGTGCTACTATTTCTGAGAAACAAATCCGTATAAGTAGTTTCTAGTACAGGCAATGTAATCTTATTGTTTATGACAGTAGCGAGGCTATTTTCATTTTTCAGTGTAATGTGTCAAAACATAAGAATCAAAAAATGTTTCTTCTCCAGCCACGCTGACTCCAACAATTAGGTTTACACTAAAGCATAACTAGAATCATGCCTTTTCATTTCTAAATAAAGCAAATACAGTATTATCCCTTTAAACTGAATGGATGCTTTGTTTTTGCAGGCTATCAGGATTATCCCCGTTCATGGGCAACAGTGATCTGGAAACAATGGCGAATGTAACGAAAGCTGAATATGACTTCGATGATGACTGTTTTGACAACATATCTGACGAAGCGAAGGATTTCATTGAAAAACTTCTCCTCAAAGATCGGAAGTGAGTAAAAATGAAAACAATTTAATTTATTGAATGTTCGTTTCTTTTACAATATCATTCATTGAAAAGTAGGTCTTACTTTGGAAAATATTTCTAACTCATTAATGAAATGATTGCATTTGCAAATTTTTTCACTGAACAAGCATTTAACTTAGGGTATCAAGTTACTAACTGGAGCACAAATTTGATGGGTCCGGTTCGGACCAATCATATGTGTGCAAAGATGTCTATATGTGTAAGGCTAGAGAAGAATAGAGATCTGCAAGTTGTCCAACTGTGTCAGACAGACAAAGACAAAAGAAAAAACAGGTAGATTATTATGTTTTGTACACGAATGCTAGGGGTATCAGAAACAAAGAGATGGTTTGTTGCCTTAGTCAATACGTTACAACCTCAGATTGTAGGTATCAGTGAGACCTGGCTATCAGAATCAGACCTACTAACTTGAATCGAGTGTCCAGGGTACAGTATTTTTAGTAAGGATAGGAGTGGAGGGGGTGTACTGCTAATATCGGATGACTTGGATCCAGTTAGGGTTGAGTCCTATGACTGTAGTACTACTACTAATAACAATATTTCATGTGGTACTGAGTTTGAAGCCATCTGGTGCGAGGTGGAATCTATCAAGATCAATTACATAGTGGGGTGTTGTTACAGACCTGGTGGATCCGTTGCTAGTGATGAAGAAATGCATCACCAAATAGAAAATGTGAGCGCGGAAAGAGTAATCATAATGGGAGACTTGAATTATCCAAATATTGATTGGGTAGCAGTAGAATCTCATGTGAAGAATGAAAATGCATTTATTGAGCTGTTGCGGACAACTTCCTCAAGAAGCATGTGACAGACGAAACTCGAGGTCAAAGAGTGTTAGATTTGATTATAGTGTCAGAGGACGTTTCAGTTAAAGACGTAACTATTCTGCCTCCGGTTTGTGACAGTGATTATGCGGTACTCACTTGGGAATTGACTAAGTTTAGGAAATGTCCCATTCAGAAAAGGTTACATGCTGAACTACAAAACAGGAAATTATGACCAACAGGAGTATATTAAGTTCAGTGGAATGGGTTCGGTTGCAGGATGAGAAGCATTTAAACAATACTCACATGATGCGATATCAGAATGTGTACCGAGAGTTTGAAGAATAAATAGAGTAGGAGTCAAATGGATGTGTAATCTTATTAAGCAAGAAATTCGTAAGAAAAGGACGATGTGGAAGGAATACCGTTTGCATTAGGATGACGTCCGTTATGAACATTATAAGCAGCAGCCTAGAATAGTCACAACTGTTGTACGAAGCAAAGTCTGAGTATGAACAGAAACTGGCTCCGCTTGCTAAAGACAATTCACAAAAATGCTACCAATATTCTGCAAGTAAAAGAAAGAATAACTCTTATAAATCCAGATAAAGTGAGGGTTACAGATGCAGAAGAGGTTGTTCAGTTAATGAGTGTCCATTTTGTTAAAAGCTATCAACCTGGTGAACGCAACATTGAGCTCACTGTTACTTCTTCGCTAGATGAAGAAACGAAGTTTCTTCATCTATAAAAAGTGAGAGCCGAGGTTTTAGACTATTGCACAAATTGAATAAAAATTCAGCAATATGGACTGATGGAATATCAGAACGTGTGATAAAAGAGTGTTCAGCTGAACTGGCCATTCCTTTGATAATTTAATATGAGTTTCAGAACAGGGAAGATTCGCAGGAATGTATAGTAATTCCATTGCACAAGGGTGGCGCAAATACCGATGTATCCAATTATCAACCCATCAGTATCTCAGGAGTGGTGGTGAAGTTTTGGAAAAATTGGTTAGGGCTCACATTCAGAAATGGGTTGAGAGTGAATCTTTACTTTGCAATGAACAACATGGGTTTACTAAGACAGTCATGTCTTAACAACTTGCTCACATTCTATAATAATGTTACAATTGAATTGGACAAGGGGAATGGATACGCCATGATACTTTTGGATTTGAGAAAATTGGTTTGGGTTACAGAATATTAGCATGCATAAGAAGATGCCGACTGACAGATATCAAAAAGTGGTATACGGGGAATTTGAGTCTGCAAGGGTTAAGGTAATAAGTGGTGTACTACAAGGATCAGTGCTTGGTCCACTATTATTCAATCTGTGCATTAATGATACTGGGAAGGATTTGACAAGCGACATACAGCTATTTGCTGATGATGATGGAAAAATAAGTAGGGTAATCAGAAATGCTGCTGATACGCAGTACTTGCAGAATAAGCTGGAATTGTGGGCATGGGAAAATGGGTGTCAGTTCAATGTGAGTAAATGTAAAGCAATTCACTTCGGCATCATTAGATATCCAATGTCTCGTATTATATTGGTGGGAGTAGGCTAGAAAAAACTGAGGTTAGGGATCTTGGAGTGTTAATAGATAAGAAGTTGAAGTTTAGAGGCCATCTCAAAAGATAATTGCAATGCTGAAACGAACATTCACATGTAAAGATAAGGATGCCATTTTGTCTTTTTACAAGGCTTTGATAAGACCTCACTTGGACTATTGTGCGCAGGTCTGGTCTCCTGGTTTCCGTTGAGAATCTGATATATTGGAGAGATAACAAAGGAGAGAGTGTTAAAAATGATGTCAGGATTGTGAAATACTGATTACGAAGACAGATTGAGAATTTGTAGACACTAGCAAACAGGAGAAAGAGGGGTGATACGATTGAGACTTACAAACTTATGAAAGGGTCATACAGGATTTCAGTTGATGGAAGTATTCAATTTATGGAGGGTTGGGAAAGGACGAGAGGGTATCCTTGGAAGCTGAGAATGAAGGCCGCCAAGAAGGGTGTGAGGGCCAGATTTTTCTCTCAGAGGATGGTGCATGATTGGAATGGATTGCCATTGGATGTTGTGAGCGCGAGCAGTGTGAATGAATTCAAGAATAAATATGATAACTGGTGTGTGTAGCATGTGGCCTCCCTCAATGAGTCTCTGATTCCCTGGAAGTCTCTATTAATAATAATAAATCCACGTTTAATTAGAATTAGCTGCTTCTGTAGCCTTGTGGAAATAGTGTTTACTTCTGTGTAGCTAGACTAAGAAAGAATATTTAATTCACTATTACTGAAGGATGGTGAGGGACTGCCAATCTGTCTGCAAAAAATTAGAACTAAAGGATGTCAGTTTACTACTTTTGGTGTATAAGACATTAGGCGATATTTGACTGTAGTTTAATTTAAACCCATTTGGGCGTAGCGTGTTAATACATTAATAGCTTACTCAGAGCTGTTTGTCTTAATGCAATTATAATTTTGAAATTTTAAGTGACATATGATATTCTTTTAAAATTAAACTTAAATAGATTTATTTACTATTGACGGCCTTTCAGAGGACTATTTCCATCTACGGAGGCTAAGGTATGAACACGAATTACAAAACTTCATACGTATAAGATGATATACACATAAATAAAAACCAAATGTGTTCTAGCTTGGTTTTATTTAAATATTGAATAATAGATTATAAATGCTATATTATTTCATAGAGAGATAAAACTACGTTGGTCACTTGAAAATTTCTTTATTTCTTTCTCATAACATGTTATTATTTTCAATATTAGGCTTTGGGAACTAGAGCTATTTTTCTATGGCGGATCAATGAATGGAGATTAAGAATGCAGACTAAACACTGCTGGTATCACAGCTTTCAGTTTAGTTTACTTTTCTAGTCTTAGATGAGTACATTCCCCCAGCACCTCTTTTTTTATCGGTATTACAATATTGAAGACTGATTAGTAGTTTCTCAAAACATTTTCCCGTTCTATTTAAATACTTGAACTTATAATTCTTTCAGAGCGGATTGATTTTCTTCAGAAGTTTTTAATCTCTCTAATCGATGAAAATGAAATTACTTTGTGCTCAGATTATTAATATGTGCGAAAAATTAATTACATATTTTCTAACGTGTATAATTATGATGTTCAGGATGAAGTTAAGTTAATCCTGAAATAGATACGTATATATATTTGAATATTAATACTTCCTAATTTTTCTTGTTGCAGTGAGCGAATGACTGCTGTAGAAAGTTTAAAGCATCCGTGGTTGGCGGTAAGTGTCTAATTTAATGATCTCTCAATTGAATGCGAACATGCTCATTTAATGAATGATTTTGTGTTTTTTTCCCGAAGAGTATTGGATTACTATTTGTCACTTTGGAATTTATCTCAGTTTTTCGTCACATGTTTTTAAAGACTAAACTTTCAATTAACTTACAATCCAATCGAATCGTTAAGTACGTTATGAGAATTCTTCAGTACTTAAGAGTATTTTTTCTCTTTAACTGTATTTCAGTAATGTTCGTTAGTGATCCATAATAAGGAAGGTTTCTGTTATTAGAAAATAGCTAATTGATCAAGTCGTTAATATAAATCTGCCGAATGTTGCTTTGCAGTAGAGATTATTGTATTTGTGTCTGTTTAAGTAGGTGCACTCAAGATGGATATGCTCTTACGTGAGCACACAACTTTAAAAAACAAAAATTGGTAACTGAATAGTTCTTTCCCCGTTTCTTCATTTGTTAATGTAATCACTTACGTTTTCTCACTATATGACCTACTGCTACTTACTATGCTTACCTGCTTTCTATACAGGGATAAATACTTTTTATTTTCCCATGACTGCTTTTATCCGATATCTTTTTTTCTGTTTCTGTCCTGGCCTTCTTTACCTCGTGAGCTGACTGCTTCTCTCATTTTTTTTTCTTTCTTTTACGTGGTGCTTTGTACTGATCTTGGGAACTATCTTTTATGCAGGCAGAGAGTTCTTGATGCGCGTATGTCATAGATGTGCATCTTGTGAGAATCCTGTCGTAGGGGCATTTAATCATATGACTGGGTTCTAACACCTAGCTCTAGGAACTCAACACTGAATTTCTTCAAGGCACGTCAGATCTCGATTAAGGAGACGGTAATCTTTCGACTGACTGTGAAATTCATCTCCCAGTCAATCGTAAACATCAATGCCGAAGACTCGATTCGAACCTCCAGCTTGTTGGTAGGGAGCGGATACCCTAACTAGTTGGGCAACCAGCCTGTCTATTCTAACGATTTCTACGTAATGGCTGTAGATTTATACAAGGTATCATCGGTATAGGATGGCAAAAGACTTGACAGATATTAGGAGTCAATTGTCTGTTGGTTTCTGAAAATTGTGGCATTTCTTTCGTCAAAGTTTAGGTGTAAGGAGTTACTTTAAGTCTGTTGGTGGAAGCGGGATCTCACTGGCTTTTGCCACTCAAGTGTGTTAGTTTGTAGGAGTGAAAGCAGAAGTAATTAGAATATACAGTGTATGTATATATGTATGTGTGTGTATGTATGTATGTATGTATGTATATATGTATGTGTGTGTATGTGTGTGTGTATGTATGTATGTATGTATATATATATGTATGTATGTATATATATATATAGTGTTTCTGTTCGATTTCTTTATGCCCTGTTGCCAGTTTATTAGCCAGAACGGCTACCTTTCTGTAATTCTATTTTAATATTTTTAATGTCATTTTTGGATACCCTTAAACGTTTTGAAAATTTTAGCACCCAAACAAAGAGTTATGCAATTCTTTATCTTGCAGAAAGGTAAGAAGGAAGAGAAAGAGACGACTTTGGACAAGAAAAATCTGAAGAGGTTCGTGATAAGGAGACGTTGGCAAGTAAGTGAACGGTATTACTTGAAACTTGCCGTGCGTTAAACTCGGTCTTAATGTGGGCGCTATATTTTTGCTGAGAAATTTAAGATTTCTTTTTTAATATTGTTTCATGATTCGCAAAAATGTCTAATTCTTTATTCGCAACACACAAAACATTTGAATATAGCTTTAAAATAGTTAATTCAAGTCGTATTTTCCATTGATATTGATTTGAAGTTGTAAACGAATGAATGAATTAATTCAACTTTCGTTCTATTATGTCATTGCTTATTCTATTACGTACGATAAAAGTTGAATCATTCTTTGATTATATATTAGGGAAAGTGACGAACATGATTATGAAACTATTAAGATTATTAGCTCTATGCGAACCATTTGAATTAAGATTCTTGAAGAAATAAAGTTTAGGGATATTGTGAAAAAGAATTAACAAACGTGTTGTGTTCCGAGAAATTATACCTCTTCAGTATAATTTTTTTCTAAAGAAATACTGTTTCATTCGGATAAAGGTTATCAGTACTAATACTACTATTATCAATAATACATACATAATATTTAAGCATTTTTCGCAAACGTTTCTACAACTATCATGTTCTTGGATCTTCGTGTATAAAGCATTAATCTCGTTAACTTAAGAAATACTATATTTTATTATTTTTTTTAAATTTCGTAACAATTTGTTAGATTTTCTGTTTGTTTTCATCTAGTGGGATAGATTGGTTGAAACTAAATGAGATGCTTAGTGATACAGACTCTTCAGATACTTAAGGAATCAGTATTTTCAGTTAGAGTACTATACGTTCGTTGCTGCAGAAAAATTGTCGTTTCTCAAATATTCAGACTTAATCCCTACGCTTAGTGACTTCTTTGTTATTAATATAAAATCAGGATATTAATCAACCAGGAAACAATTTCCACGACCAACTTTAATATTTTGTCCACATGTAGGTTCCAGATATTACTTATGAGGGATTCAAAAATGCTAATTATTTTTCTCCCAGTTTTACAAGATAAATATGCCCTGAAGCGCATATAGAAAAAAAAGCAGCCTATAAATAAGTAATCTCATTTCTCATGGGTGTCAAGAGGATAGCGCAAATGCGATGAACCATGCGATCATTTCACACTTCTATTCGTGTTTGGTTATGTTGTACCAGAATTTACCGTTTCATTTGGTATTAGAATAGCGAGATTATTTTTTTAAAGTTTTTTTTATTAACATATTCCAATATGAATCCTTTTATTTTTACAATAACAGACATGATAGTGGGAGTGAATAAATTTTGCTTGTCATTAAGTATTGATTTATAAAAAGTGGGCAGTAAGACTTTCCTATTTCTTTAATAATAATTACTAAAATATAAATTATATTTTAACATAAGATAATTGGCTTATAAAGTACTGATATATATAACTATGACTTATCTCTTCCAGAAAATTGTCAATACTCTCATTGCTCTGAAACGTATGGGGGCCACTTTTTAAGAACTGGTGGTGTGCTTTCAAGGTAATTTTCTTTTTAAATCTAATACCTTTTTGAAATAACGAACACCGTGTCTGTGTGTAAAGAAAGAGATAGTCTTCTTATTGCATGTAGGCTATGTCCAAAATCAATGATTAAATTAAAACCCAGGATTATGAACTTTCTCGTTGAATTTCAGACATAAAATATTTTATCATGTTCTTAGTTGAACTGAAATGCCGAATTCGAAGATAATTCCTGTAACTTACTGATCTGTTTAATCTATTTATTTTTTAAAATAAATAGATTAAACAGATCGATGCTGATGAAACTTAGTAGAGTGAAGAAAAAGTATGCCCATTTTATTTCTTATTAAAATATTTTCTGCAACGCCAGGAACGACTTGACTCCGTGGGTGTTGACGCCAAAATGTAATTATCCTTTGGAATAGTTCATTCTGATCACTCTCTAGGAATATTAATTAATGATACTTAGTAAATGTATTCCGGTACTAATCTTCTTGCATTAAGTAGCTAGTACAGCATAACATCGCGAACAAGCCTGCATTACTACTTTGTATACGTTCCCAAACTTAAAATAATTTCTTAGAAATAAATATTATCCCAAATAAAAGAGGTATATCGGCCAGTAAATCTTCATGTCCTTTAATTTTGTAGCAATTCAAGAGTCAGTTTTTCCTAACTTTTTTCATAACACTGATATATAATTTTTAATAGAAAAGAGATTAGTTTTTGTTTCAACATTTCTGTAGCGTCATTGTGAAGAGTAAAATTGCTGTTCTGTAAACGTTAATCTTAAATTGACCCGCAACCATCAAAAATATTGTGAAATTAATTCATTCTTAGTTAATTAGGTCTCTGAAATAGCAAACACTCTAAGAGCTATATAACTATTAAATTCCTTTTGCTTGATAAGTGATTAATTTCTAGCTATAGAAATTTAAATGCTGAGTTAAGTAATCCCTTGGTTTACTTATGTTTTCTATTTCAGGAGGTTCTACTCGGGATGACTGCAAGAACGTCCTCTTTCTGCACGTATCTCCGTCACAGGAAATGACGGTAAAAAAAGAAGGCATAGAGTTGACTATCCTTCTAAACACTGTTCGAATTATTCTATTATTTAAGACAACACACACACACAATACGTACGAGCTTGTAAACGAGGATGGTGATTGTGACACCTAATTGACCCTTTGACCGCTGTCATTTGTTTCCTTTGTATACAAAGCTTGGTTTCGGACGGCGTTCATCCAACAAGAGGTTCTGTTCGATTCCTCGTGTGCACATTCCTACGCCAGTCCCCCAAACCCCTCCTTTGCTTTTTCACCTATCCGTACTTATATGTATACACACAGGTGACACATCATTTTCCTCGTTCTGGCTCCTACGTGTTAACTAGTCACAATCGCACGTGTGTGTGTGTATTGGAGTGAGAAAAGTTTAACGTTGTTATATTTTCATGCAAAGGGTTGAACTGTATATTAAAAAGCTGCGCAATTATTGAATATATAGACTTGTATATGCACTTCTGTGTACAAATAGTTATATTTTGTCATTTGAAAAACAACAAAAAAAAAGTTCATGGAGTCAAGCGACTTGCATGCGTGTTCCAGTTGTTTATGGATCTGTCGTTCAGACGAAGGTGATAATAAAAAATAATAATAAAACTTGAAGAGTCTTTTCTTTAACGACAATTAGGCCTCTTTATAAACAAAGAAAAATACTGTGGAA
The DNA here is from genome assembly GCF_054136105.1 of Typopeltis vanoorti. Taxonomy (NCBI): domain Eukaryota; kingdom Metazoa; phylum Arthropoda; class Arachnida; order Uropygi; family Thelyphonidae; genus Typopeltis; species Typopeltis vanoorti. The sequence continues at coordinate 61,094,076 of NC_143573.1, read as the reverse complement.
AGTATAAAAAGAAATACCACAAATGAAGATAATTCTCTAACGTGTATTTAATTCTTTCTTTCAGATAAATGTGCTTTTTTCAGATACTGATTAATATTATTCTGCACTGTCATACTTCAATAGTTATGAGATCTTCCGATGGATTGAGAGTAAGAAACTTATTTTCGCGTTTTTTTTTTAATTAAAAAGTTTTGCTTTACTTTTAAACAGTTGGTGCTCTTTCACTTATGCCTCCAACTTTTTTAATAAGATATCATTGTCGATCTTTTGCTAATTGAAAAACTTGACAGCATAGTTAACATCAGTGTTTTTATATTCATGACACTTGCAGATTCATTTGATATTTCCCATACGATCATAGGTCTTGTATTTGATGAAAATAGTTCTAATTACAATAATAGTTAACGATGTGAAATGTTTAACTCATTTTATTACATTTAGTTTTCGTCTAAAATAATTATTCAATTAACACGAAAAGTCTAAAACAGTTCAAAAAGTTGACATGGTAATATCTCTTGTCTGCTAAAGATTTTTAGAGTAATGGAACTACAAGATATTTGGCAAAATTAGATCCGTATACTTCAAGGATGCGTTTCTTTTATAATTGCTGCGATCTTTACCATTATAAGCATAAAGCTGAACACATCTTCAAAGCAGCTTGGTATAGAACTGTAATTGTTTACTTTTGGATTGGCAAATAGTTTTATGGTATTAGACACAGATGCTCAGTGTAGTCAATGTAGGGTAAACTCTACTAATCTTAATGGTTAGTTTCATTTAATAATAAATTATGTACAGAAACTAGCAAGCAAAAAGTATTTGAGAATATGGAAAACTTCATATTATAATATAAACATAGCAGGATATTATTATACTGCAATGTTTAACTGTGCTTGAGTAATTATAACATATCATACCTGAAAGGCCAGCTTTTCAACTTACCCAGCATAGAAGAGTAACTAATATTTTCGGGGTTTTATCACATGTGTTTAAGAACTATACTCCAGTAAAGGAAGCTTTATTATGCGATTTATTATTCACTTTTCCAATGAGCTTTACTTTGATTAAAAAAAAATCAGAGATTCCTTTCTTTGGCTTCATTTTTAGTAACTGTTTATTGTTTTTGAAAACATAACAAATATCGTACTTTAAAAATATATTCACCAATAAATGTTTCCAAAATTAAATCTCAAATCAGTTCATGGAAAGGATATATCCGGAGGTTTACCTGCAGGAGGAGACGGTCCGCATTATGAATGAACCTTGTTGGATGTTTCTGTCACTATCTTCCAATTCGGGGTGTCATTGGAGGCTGAACCTTGATGATTACCAAACGAACAACTCGAGTTTTATCTGACTGTGTACGTTCATCTCCATCGGATCCGTTTGAAGATAAAGAAGAGTTCTCGCTATTTGTTGATTCTGATCTACTATTTCTTGGAAAGGAAACATTCCATTCATTTAATACTCTGCCTTTATCTGTAGGTTCATTAGGATAAATTACGCTGCTTTCAGAAATTTTTCTTTTGTGTTTTTGGATTAAATCCAGATATCGAAGTTTCATTTGTGTTCCGACATTAGTGCTTTCTTCGTTCTCTGAATTTGCAAATGTGTTTTGTCTTTCTTCCTTCTCTTCATTAAATGAAAAACGATCATCTAACCAAGCATCGTTCTTCTCTATCATTTGCTGTTTCATTATTTTCCAATGATTGGTCTGCATACCATCTTCTCTAGATCTTTCCTCTGTAGTTTTGATGCAGTCTACTTTGGTACATTTTTTCCCATATGGTATAGCAATTACGATCCCGTCGTCTAAAATTGTGGAATGTTTAGTTTCTGGATGCAACTGGTTGTCATCGATATTAAATGCATATTTAGAATGGGTATCAGTTTTCTTTGCTCTTGTCAAGGTATCTAAAAGATTATAACGGCATATTAAAAACAGCATTTCATTTTATATCTACAGGAATGAAAATAGTTTTTATTATATTAAATAATAAATTAACAAGAATTAATTACACAAGTGAAGCAAAATTACATTAAGTTTATATATAATTTAGATAATATACCAGGATATATTTCAATGTAGAAAAGTGGCCTTAAGCGACTTTTCATTTCTAAATTAAGGATGGTTATCCGTCAAAAGAGAAAACATAGTGTCTGAAACTGACTGTCAAGTTAACTCCATTCAGAAGTCCATGAATGGCCAACATTATCTGGCCATTCATGGACTTCTGAATGGACATTATCATCTATATACATTTTTGGTTTCTATCTCTCAACGGAGAAAATCTAATTAGTTAAAACCTATCAGCTCAATCTTAACAAAATATCCCTAACAGAGACCTGCTTATTGGGTGCCCAAAGTGGTTAGAAAAGCAACTTTGAGTGACGCTTTTTCAAATAGAAGAAGTGACACAGTTAGTCATGACAATTGGTTCATGACTTATGGACCAAAGCATTGACTACCTATTATACAGAAGTAGCGTGTTTGAAACTCCTTTGGCTAAGATAACCGCTTGCATCCATCTTAGCAACAACTCCACTAAACTATAATAGGTGTCCTGAGATATTTTGTGCCAACCAGAAAGAATAACGTCCAGGAGGTCAGCGACCGAGCAAGGCATTAATTTCGGATGGCGGATGATGCGCTACACATGGTCGATTAATTTCAAATCAGAATTAAGTAGCCTCGGGGAGCATGGACTGCTCTTCAAATCATGCTTGTATAATGCGAGACTTGTGATACTGGACGTTGTCTTGGCGGAGGAGTTTAGACCTATAAGGCTACATTGGCACCATGTAGGGTCTAACTGTTGCGAAACAATCCTCAGGTATGAATTAGCGATCAGGGTATGTTTAGTTGGAATGAAAGGATCCAATGATATTATCCACGAGAACAATCCCTCTACTAGGAAATGAAATCGCTACCACCAGCATGTTCCCAACCAAGTTGTAATATAAGTTTGTAATTTAAGGGTATGCTGATACACTGATTTTCTTTATCAATCACAGTTTCCTCAATTAGTAATGTATCTCTCACAAAATCCATAATTGTTGCATGCACAAAACAGAGAACAGCCTATCACATGTGCGAATATTTCATGTAAAGCAGAAATTTAGTTCTAAACACTGTATTTCAATAAGAATCCCATAGGTTCCTGTACTAAGTTTATTTAGTAAGCGAAACAAAAAATTATTATGCAGTCTAGTATGATAAAAGGTACTAAAACGTCTCACGAAAATCACATTTATCTTAAATTACAGATGAACAAGAAATGCATAAAAAAAAAAAGGAAAGATTGCAAAAACATCATGCTGTTTGATCACATGCTGAACCAACTCGTTCTACAAATGTATTGAAGATATTCCAGATACAAACTGAGCACAAATAACTTCTTGGATGATCAGAATTCTTTATTAATAAACGTCAAAATATGAACTTGGAAGAAAACGTATGAACTCTAGTTTAGGTGTATTAGCATTTTGACAACGTCGCTACCCCGATCCAAAGCTTGGACATCAGTGAAGTAAAATAGAGCAGCGTACATTCAATGAAGTAAAATAAAAGAAAAAAAGATACTATGAAAATGTAGTCATGGATGCTTCAAAAGAAACCGTGACAATATATACTTCACACGGTACAGTGAATAAAATGTATGGTTATATATAACTAAACCGGAAATCCTAATTCTTAAATAGAACTGATATACGCAGTATTAATGCGAGTATATTAACTGAAATAAGTGACATAAACCAAATTACTAGGCTTATATGGAACAATCATTTAGTGCCTCAAAGTTCCATATTCAGAATGTTAGGATGAATTTGGTTTCGGGGCATGATAGTTCCCTCATTACTGATCGTATACTCCCAGGAATTTCATCTTTCATAATAGTTTCTTTTTTATGAGAGTTTTACTCCAACATATCCAACGTGAGAGAAAGAAATCGATTGCATTACGTTTTCCCATCTGTTACTGCCCAAACTATACGAATTTCGAAAACCTGTGAGGGAAGGATTTACAATATTTCATTAGCAAACAGTATTTAAACTACGTCTTGTAAGTGTCATCGGACTTTTAGCATAACATTGAGTTCCTGTTACAAGGTAGATGTTTCCTTATTCAGAATTTAATCGTATGCGGTGAACCTACTTGTCTTCTTTTAGTCACAATTTTCTTTGTGACGAAAACGGAGAAGAGATATCATTAAGAATGTCATCTGTGAAAAAATGTCAGCGGTGCGAATTGCAAGTAACAGGTTTCATACGGATGTCGTAGAATTTTCCTCGCCAAACGTGGGATTTTCATCTGAACAAAACGACGCTGGAAGATCTAAGCAGTTTCTCATTGTGTGTGTGTGAGAGAGAGAGAGACTGTTTCGTATGGCTTAATGATCAAGATCTACTTCGCCTCGAACTGAAAAAGGATTCGTTGCGAGAGTTCAAGGACTTTAAAAAGAAAAAAAAATGCTCAAGGGAAGAAAGCTGATGGACATGAACACAGTCTATGATTTTCTACAAGACTTACCCTCCTGGAAAAATTTGGAACGTAAATGACCTGAAGAACTATTATTCAAGGCTATTCAGCTAAAGGTGAGTTAACCGTATAATATAATATAGGTTAACTCGCCTTTTAGCTGAAAACTAGTAAAAAGGAACTTCCACTGCCCTGTATAACATCAGATACAACGCACAATTAGGAACTCGACTTTCCGAGACAGTCTGCAGGAAAGTCGGGGTTCTTCATCCCGTAATTAGTCAAGCCAGCCATCCAGGAGAACACATTTACATACAAAGTGTATTTTTTTTTTTTTTTTCAGCCGGAGTGATTAGTGTAACCGACTGCTGGTTCCTCCGTGGGCATGGATGTTTGCGATATATATATAACGTAGAAAAAACATCAGTAGCCCACCTACAGTATAAAATATACTATAGGTTTGCAAATAACCTTTCGTGGGTGGGAGCAGCATAAAAATATAGGCATAGGGCTAACCACTCAATCCTGAAATTATGGTTATGAAATCCAAGATACTTGGAAAGTCATGCACGTCTAAGCGCTTCTTAAACCTAGATGATATAAAAACGAATAATCAAACTACCAAAATGATCATATGAAAAAACACCAACCACGCAACTACTTTATAGATGATAAACTTCTTTCTCAGTCACTAATTCTCATTTTATTTAGAAAATTTTGAAGGAATAATACCAAAACGATTGCATTTACTTGACAATCCATACGCTCTTGTAAAAGCAAACAGTTGCACAAATATTCAGATTTATTTGTCCAAAATGCATTCGTTTTGTATAAGAATTTCATATACATATTATCCGTATTTTTTTCATATGCATTTTACATCCAATCCTTGGAGCTACTCTTCAAATCTCATTTTCTGTGGAGAAAGTTTTAGAAAACATTTGCTGAAGTCCTTAGAACCACGTTTCTAGCTCAACAACTTTCTAGTTCCAAAATAATGAGTATCTATATCTAATTCGAAATAAATTCGTAGACTTTTACTTTTTGTTATCCATAATTCTATTACCAGATCCAGTAACAGAATAAAACTTAATCTGAATTATATATGAAAGGATTAAATTAGATCAGTTAAACTAAATCCAAACTGATAGGATTAGTTTACGAGATTTTTTAACATTCAAACGTTGGATGCGTTTCGAGATTCCTTGAACTATGAGAGATATGATAAACTACTACTTCACCCTTTGAATATAAAATAGGATCTGACGTTCTTGATAATAAAAGTGCCACTGAAGTTGTTTTGTCGTTAAACACTAGTACTCATTGTATTGTACAATCTTTTAAATTAATCATGCCGAATATGCCAACAAATAAATTCAAAAAAATTAAAAGTTTTTGCAGAGTTTTTCTACGCAAAAAGCATAGCCCTGTTTTAGCATAGTAAACAGTCCTGCTGTCCATAAAAAAAATATTACATTTTAATTTCAGTTTGGCTAGTTTAATTCTAGGTTAAGCGTTGGAATTTGTGACGTAATTTAAATGCGACTTAAAATTGTCATCAGAAAGTTCACAAAGCAGAGAAACTGAAACAAATAGCAATTGTCTAATATGATTATTTATGGATATTCTTCGCACATTTTATAATAGTTATTAAAAGTTGATTCTTACCAAAATGAAAGAGACAGATATAAGCAAATAAACTTTTCCAAACTGCAGTCATGTCCACGATAGGCTTGCTGAGTTTAGCTTCAACTGCAAATCAAACTCGCTCTGTAACTACCAACTCCCTTATTATATACATGTGAGTCTACCCACGAAAACCTACACTAAAGAGTCACCCCCACTTTTAAGTATCTAAAGAAATACGATCACTTGTCATTCTACAGGATAAAAGGGATATCCGAAGCTTTAAGGATTTCACTGAGTGGATATAAATGGAAAGATTTATAGCTAAATCTTGTTGTCTCTTCTGTGCGGTAGTAACAGATGTGAACTAATCTGTGTGCTGGTTTATTTTATAAATCATGAAATCAAATATCTTAAGACAGCTACGTACGTAAATCGTTTTTCATCTATCCAATGAGGCGGTGTGTACACACATATATATATATATATATATATATATATATATATAAATAAATTAAAAGGAACGCGTACTAACCACAGTGAAAATTATTTAATTGTAAATATTTCATCCTAAGTATCTTAGGACATCATCAGTTTAAAACAAAATTGTTTAAATCTACTGTACTGATGATGTCCTAAGACACTTAGGATGAAATATTTACAATTAAATAATTTTCACTGTGGTTAATGTGTTTCTTTTAATTATGATCCCGCCACGGGTTTCATTATTTAATATATATATATATATATGAAAATAAACAGCCATGATAATAAAAAGGTAAGTAGTATGATTTTTCTTAATATGTATAACGAGAGAAACCAGTTTGTTATATACGCAATGAACTCATTGTGGAAACCAAGCTGTTCTAAAGCATATGGAGCACACAAACTTTATAAAATTCTTACAGATACAAACTGCATTGGTTTCCATAAATTAAGACGAAGATAAACGTCACGATAACTCAAAAACCGTATGAATGAATTTTTACGCAATTCGATGAAAAGTAGTATGGTATAAGATCCTCACGAAAAGTGGTAGTTTAATTCAGTAACAAGTGGGTACTTGAAGAAAATGGTCAAAATAAGATTGTCAAAGTGCCTCAATAAGAAATGTAGTCATCCCTCGCAGAAACACACACGACGATGTTTCATACTGTTTTTAATGGTATCCAGGAGCTCAGGTGGTAATAATATTCATTGCTTATCTGTGAAAAATCTCTCGAAAGTTCCTCCCGATTTTTGGGGGTGGAGACGTGCTCCACCTCAAAAATCGTGTAAAAGTTGAGCATGTCTAGAGCATCCTAGACATGCTCAATACAATTAAGGTCGGGACACCAGTCAGGTGTCCCGACCTTAATTGTATTGAAAACACCTGGTTGGCCACTTCATATGTATGATAATTTCTTCTTGAAGATCCATGAGATTCGCTCGATGAGGACGAGCATTATCGTCATGTAGGTTAAATGTATCCCCAATTTCACCGCATATGGACGAACATAGGGTTCAGGACCTTATCTCTATTATATAATATAATTTACATTATTCATGATTAGGAAGAACATGCAGGTCGGAGAGTCCACCGATCAAGATGACTCCCGAAACCATCATACTACCTCCACCATAAGTTGTCTCTCACAAATATTAAAGATATGATAACGTAACCCTGGTTCTCTATAGAACGATATGACTCGAACATCTGATGTGCGGAGAGTCACGGTCACGTTATCATCCCTCTAACATTCGGGGGGGGGGGAATTGAATCAGAAGAATTATGCTTGCGAAATGTTATTTTTTATAATCTTGATGTAAAAGTTTTGCGGAGGAGAAATGCATGGTGTTATATTATTTTTGTGTATCTCCCACCCACGAAAGAATATATACAGGTAGTTCATCAATAGAGTATTGTGGATTTCTTGTAATTTTTTTAATCATTTTATTACTTTATTTTCTACATAATCCTGAAACAACCGTGCCCTAGAGACCAAGCTGTTTCTAGAGCACGATTTTAAGACCAGTTAGAAAAAGTCAGTCTGGGTCCAAAATGTATAAGGATAATAAAACAAAATGTGCTTACATACTCAATCTATAATAAAAGTACACTTTCACAATGGCCTAACAAAGATGCATATTATCACCATTGTTGTTTTTAAGATCTTTTTGTATTGGATTACGTAAAAAAATCAAACACGATTATTTCTGAGCAGATATTGCTTTAATGGTTATGTAGCTTATTGGATTTGGCTCTTCCGTCAAGGAAACGCCTTATGTCACAGGCTCGCATGCGAGCATGATTAGAAGAGCATATCGAGGCGTTGTATGCTCCTCTGGCCCCTAATTATATTCTTATTCTAACCCGATCAAATATTTTTGGGATCATGTGGAAAGTGAAGGACGCCAGTGTCTCGTTAGCTCACTGACATCCAACCGTTATTCTGCCTAGTTTATCTGGAGTAACTCAGGCAGTCTTCAGTGTTCTCGTGGAGTGATTGCAAAAACTGTGCAATCACTCCACGGGTGATCATGGTGGATGGTGGTTCGTTTTTCTTCTAGCAAACCAGTGTCATAATAGGGCGATAATATTAATTGTCGTAAACAAGTATGGTTTGAATCTTTTCCTTCTGCAGCTACACAAATCTTCTATAATGGCCTTGTACATTTCGATAATTCGTACGCAAACACATCTATTTTGAACTGACGTTCAAAGAATAGTATAAGATGTGCCACATTTCTTAGCTGGAAATAAAGCTTGGGTTAAATATCTTCTGAGATTTAAGAGAAGGCGAGAGGAAATAATTATTTTTTATGAATGATCACAGTGTAAAACATTTTAATGAAAAATTAAAATGAGTTCCACCAGTCTTTGATCCTCCCTATCTTCTACTTTTATACTTACACACGGACCCAAGCTGTTCCATGCAAGTGTTCTAAACCAGATCCAGGAATAGAGATTCTTTGAAACGAACCGAGCTAGGAAGGCTTTCATTGTGTTAGTAATGTTAAAAGTAATGCACATTTGTTCTTGTTTGTTTTAATGAAAACCAACCGAAATCAAAAGCGAATTCTATGTAAAATGAATATACTTTAGCTAAGTAATGTGTTTAATACTATTTATTGGAGGGTTTAAACTTGATTTAATTTATTCAGAAAAAGAATCTGTTTGGTGTAGTTCTGCCAATTAACTTTTCAAAATTTGCCTGACTTAAATATGATAAAAATGCATTTATGACAATTAATTACTACTAAAATCGTGTTTATGTTGTCATTCATGCACTGAAAGTACTTAGGATATTTTACAGCTATTGTTTAGTGGGAAATGTTCTTAATCATTTCAAGCAAGTTAGAATAATATTTTTCCTTCAAAAATTCTTGGTACTAACAACCTGGTGGGGGGACGGAAGAGAGCCATATGAGTAAAGTCTCTAACGCTAATTTGCTTTGTTAGGACACCAAAAGAACAGGTACAAACCATTCAAGTTAATAGAAGGAATGCTAATATAACAAGGGATACAAACGAGTATTCTTCAAATGATGTTTGTTATCATGGCTTATTATACGTGCCGCAGGTAGAAAATAAAACATAGATTGTGATACGCAGTTGAATATCAAAATCCAGTTGTATATGTTTCATATAACTTTGATGAAATCTGTCAATAATAAGAATATAATAACAAACATACGGTTAGTTGGGTGTGTTACATATATTATTACATTAGTTATATATTTCTTTCTTTCTTGAATGTAATATAATATTTTTTGTGGGGTAAGGATTTCATTATCACGGGAAATCCTATATATAAAATATATAGGATAAACTGGAACTTAGTGGTATCACAGCGCCTGCTAAAAATCAGGTGCTACCAAAGATTTTCACAAATTGACATGTAATGCCATAGTAGAAATTGAATCCACCATAGTGGGTTCAATTTCTACTATGGTCTTGTCTGTCAGTTGCATACTGGGTAGGATTAGTTTTGATAAGTGTCATCCAGCCCTCATTGAAAACTGACTCAACCTCGCCGATGGTAACAAGAAGTACTGCCAGACTGTCTATCGATAAATGATATTCAAAGCGCCAGGATTAAAAGAGATTCGTCTATCACTTTAAGGATAAACTGGCCAAATATGATTCTTATTATTATATATACGAATTCTGTAATTTGTAACGAGCGGAATAACCCATCATCGCTCGAGTTCAATGGTCATTGCGAAGATTTTAATAAACAGTTTTCAAATTTGGTAATTTAAAAAAAAAAAAAATCGAAAAGAAATGAAGAAAAAATGGTAAGAAATTATTTTCTCATATGTTTCTGTTGAATGACAAATTTTGCTGTCATAATAGGTTTTAGGACGCTTGCTTTATTCAAAGAAATAAAATTTTGTACTGAATTCAGAAAGTGTAAACTAAATACTCGGCTTTTGTTCTGAATTTATATTTTTATTGATAAGGCAAGATTTCATAGCCATACATCTAGTTATATATGGATTAGGAAATGTTGTTAAACTGTATCATAGTTTACATTTTCAAAATTTCAATCTTCGTTCATTTTATTGTGATGATGTTTTCATATTCTTTCATATTGAGCTGTTTACAGTTTTCTGAAAGTAGATCTTCCTATTCTTGGAGTAAATTGGCTTCCGGCGTTCAAAGAAATCACTTTTTGAGAACGCGAATGACGAGGATGATAGATTTCCCTTTCTGGTAGTAAAGATTCATTTTCCCAATCGATAGGGTTAAGAAATGTTATCTCTGAAGGATGTAAGTCTTCGGCGACACCATAAGACTTTAGGATTAGATCTTCTGTGCTCTTCCTTTTCCCAATACGAGGAATAAATGAATGTGAATGCTCGTATGGAATTGCAATGAATTTAATATTGAACCCATCAGGACGGGATTGGTCTACTGCATTTGAATTCCCAGCGAGTGTAGCTGCAGTTGTGGAGGACTGCTTAATTTTAAGAGGGCTCGTGCTTCTAGAGGACTCCTCATCGAAATATTTTCCAAGTGTTTCAAAGAGAGCAGAATTCAACTGATTAGGCGACATGGCTCTCACTCTACGTAAGGAATTTCCTGTAAGCAGTAAACATAACTGTAAATATATGATCATTTGAAATTAAACCAAACAGTTCAAGTAATTTAAATAGCTCAGTTTAATAAATTTTTAAATTATAAAATAATACGTAAATTATAAATAAATTAATAGGAAGATGTATATTTTAAACTCAATAAGTAATGCTAAAATTTTTAATCTGTATTGTCATTTATGATGATTTTTTCGCAATTTTATATACATATTACTTTCTCAATATAAATTTATATTAATTTCGCATTATAAAAGTAGATCTTATTTATATCAAATTATGATTTTATTTTAGTTTATTAATGTTTTTGATCCAGTATTGTCTGATATAAATAGAGCAAATATTTAACTAAAGCTACATAAATTTGATATGTTTGCATTAAACATTAGGTTTTAGTAATTTTCTTTAATTTTTCCATCACTTCTAAGACCGACAAAGCTAATAATCATTCGTGTATTATGTGACATTTTAGTTGTGTTCTTATGTAGTTTTCCCGGAATGTTCACATCCCATATGAGGTATCTCTCCTGTCGATTACACAACAGAGTTTTCTACAAAAGTGATGGGTTCAATTTCTCTCTCTGAAAGCAGCAACTTTATTTGTACTTTTAAGTGGACAAAGATACTCGTAAATCTACTGCTGTTATACCCAGTCTAACCCCGCCCTTTTCCAAAAAGACATAAATTGAAAATTAGAGATAATTCCTTACATTAAAAATTCGTGTTGCTATAGGATTTTAAACCATATTTGTGCTAGCCTTTCAATCCATAGAAACAGCTGAATATATTAGGCGAAAAATATTATTACACATGAATATTCAAATTGATGAACATTGACAATTTCATGACAGTTTTATCCAAACAACGCTGTAAACCTGTGGCACGTTACTATGAGATTATATATTCGGGGATACTCTTCCATAGACTTTATTACAGACGCCAAACATGACTCTTGTTTCCACTCAGTCCAGTTGATCTTAATCACAAAATTTAATCTGAATATTGAGAGATGGCATCATATAATGAGGAATTCATCAAATATTGAAATTCATGGTAATATTAGAATCTTATCTGTACGATAGATCGACTTTGCTTCTTCACGTATTCTGCAGAGAAAGGTTAAAATTGCTAAATTCGAGGAAAGCTAAGAAAACGACGTATAGTATTATTTTTCATTATTATATTATATATGCGATATTGATGTTTGCGCTGATATCAGATATTGATATCTGGTAAAATAAAAAAGACTTATACTGAGCATTGACAAGAAAAAAAATGAATAACATAAAATGATTAGTAAGCATTGGTTTCAGATGCAGTGCATCGAACAATCATTTTGTAACTGAGCAGCTGAAATACTACTAAAATGCAGGAACATATTTAACTTTTTTACGTTATTATTCGAAACAAAACAAATCGGAAAGGTTTGATTACCTCGGCATTGAAAGGAGATGAAGAGGACTGTAAAAAACAGCCTTTGAATTACACGAGCCTTCTCCATGGTATATGAACAAGCAGTATATTGTCTTCTACTACCAACAGATGTCTGTTGAAATGCTTTCACACCTCTTATATACTTTCTTGCAACGCACACCATCAATAGTTTTATTTTGGTTTTCTGTTTTAGGATTAATTTAATGAAAATAGATTCCATTTGAAGAATAAGAATAACATCTCTTTAGCTGTGGATGTTTGTTTGTCTGATTCACAGAGATGAATGTCCATAGTCAAAAGGATTCAGACAGATTAGCTAATCGAATCAGTCTCCCAAGAATTCTCTCTTTCTAGCGGTGTTGAAAGGCTACGTAGACTGTCACCAACTGCACTGACAACAGGAAAACATGATTAGGTTAGGGTTTGTACATGTACGATTTCTACCGAATGAAAAACTACTCCTTTGTTTAGGGAATATTTGAGGATTTTAGGAGAATTGTTGGATTTAAAGATTACATTTAATCAGTTGAAAAATTCCCTAATTCAGACAGTCATGATGCTAAATTTGTTCTCTTTAATCTTTCTTTTATTTTAAAATACTTTGAATTATAAACTGACATTTTATTATCACACGCCGTTTACTAAATATGCAGTGCTTGACTACAATAAGTCAACATAAATAGAGTGAAATGGGCTGATTTGGTTCATCTATTGTAACTCTTTGTTTGCCCACACGATGATCTCGGTACCAAGTCGAAATTTTTTCTACTAATAAATAGTAGGTCGTGTCCGTTACAATTATTTCATTATGTTCTCCATACGTTTTAATATACAATCTCTCAGAACCCTGAATTTGCATTATACGAAGTAAACATAATTAGAACGTTAAAATAAATTTAGATGTTCATCCTGACATATGAAAATTATTAATTATGATACCAATTAACAGATAATTTGGTCTTTCACAACGAAATTTGCTGCTCTGGTTGGTAAAGTGGATAACGTAATCTGTCACCTTCGAATCTTGTCGTGAGCATGTTTGAATGTCTTTAGGTGATAATGAAATTCACCAGCCTGTGAGAGACTGCCGTGTTGCTTCTTGGAGGCACGAAGTAGATTGAAAAAAAAATAGGTCCTCCATTTGTTGTCTAGAGCAGACTTTCCGGATTATGTAAAAAGAAATCTTCCAATGTACTACTGGTTTATTACATTCATGTCTTGGAGGGACATAAAGAGCAACATAGCTTTTCATTAATCTAATTTATGCAATTATAACTCTATTAATCCTATAGCCACAGAGTAATCTGCTTGTTAATGCATGTGTAAAAGAATCCTCTGACTTGCTTGTCTGTATAAAATTAGCTGATAGTATCATTTATAAAATTCTTTCGCGTCTCCAATAAATATTTCGGAAACAGAGGAAACTCTTAAGGAAACCCTTAAAACGTCTTCAGTAAATACAAACAATAACTATAATGTCCCGATAATGCAGTCCTTGATTCAAAAATCAAGTTCTAATCTCACGAAAATGGAGTGAATTGACATTAATTGCTCCTACGTATCCATCCCTCCTGAGATCAGAACTAAGAGTTTTTGAGGTTTAAATACTACTACAACCCTGATTAAGTTTCCTTTTATAATCACGTTTTCGTTCATCGATATGTGATCCAAGTACCATTTATTTCAAACTAATCATGTGCTCGAAATTAAAATTCTAGTTCTTACTAGAATAATGCCATCTACACCAGTTAAATGGTTACTACGTTGCGTGTTTTCTGCATGATATGTACTCGAATGGAGAGGTTCCAAGTAATGTTTGAAAACGAGCTTTTACTTTGAAGTGAAGTACAGTAACGGTCATAATTGACATGTCTGAGCCGATATTTTGAAAACAAAAAAATCATTTTTATGTTACAGGAAGAGAATAGATTGAAAATCTAAGACTCGAAAGAAATTTCCTGAATAATACGACTAGTTAGATGGTATATTTTATCCTAAATAACGAAATTTCAATGGTAACATCGCCTTATCCTTGCACTTTCTTCAATATGAAACCACTGAAATGGATTTGTTTATTCACGTGACCTTTTATCCACAGCTCAAGATTTCGTTTTCGGTGTTTCTATGAACTATTATTCGCATAGCACATTGCTTTTAGCTTATTAGTGGTACTCACTGTATTTGTTGACTTCTACATACCAGCTCTGAAATCTTCAGATGCACTGTGCGTTCCCATTATTCTCCCTTCAAGGTGTCACTTTTATACTGTGTTGTAATTTTAACCATTTTGACGGGGCAACAGGACATTCTTTGCACCTCAAAATGGTTACTACAGGATATATGTTTCATCGATTGGATATATTCTGCTGTATGAGCCATTTTCAGTGTACTTAAGCGACTGAAGTTTGTGAAAAACTCATCAGGAAATTAGTTTCTACAATACTTGCAGAAACTGAAATCTCATTGGGTTGAAATTCCATCTAGGACTCAAGGAAATTTATAAGATCTGCTCAACTAAAAGTTAGCAGCCAGTTCTCTTAGAGAGTAGAAGGGTTTCTCAGAAACTCGCATGTTTCATCCCACATAAAGAGACAAACCGAAAAATATATTGATTTCATTACTTTAACGGATTCAGTTAAATTTCAGCTAATACATATATTAAGATTCTATATATGCAATATATGGTCAGTGAGGTTAGCCTAGTGACCTTGCGCTTCGCAACCATATGCCTGGGGAAGGAGTGCCCTATGTTCGATTCTCGTCGACGACATGAGGAGTTGAAGGATCTTCCTCAGCCATAGCCAAGTTAGCCGGTCTTGGGCGTGGATAGCAGGGTTTTTTCTGCCAGTTTATCCTGGGGTTTTTCATCCCACAAGCAGGCAAACCGGCCCCGTGAACACACTGGCTACACTCATAGGATATAGGATATTATAATATATGAAGATGTTTGAAATAAATAATAAATAAAACGACTCCTTCCTCATACTACCAGATAGTATCACACTTTGTACACACGATACAAATTGTACTATAGTTTTTAGCTTTCATGGATGACAGCAACAACAAAATGAAGGTAGTATCATTACTTATAATATGGAAAAACGACAAGAAGGATCATTATATACAAAAACGTTACACGTAATTGATCCAGTTTTTGAATGATAAGAGTTTGCACTGCAGAAATGGCCTAGAAATGAACAAAATTACATGTTACGAAATCAGGTTTGAGTTTGGTGTAAAGGGTTTGTAGCACTGCGTTACATAGTGTTACTGCTCTCCTATACGGAGTTTCTGGACACCTACTTTACAATTTATAATCTTGTTCCCTGTTATTCATTAATGGGTCATATAGTTGCCGAGCACTTGGCAACTGACGGGAATGTACAAACGGTGTTGTATGATACTTAACACCGATTTCTTCGACGACAATATATGAATTGGTGCTAGCGCGATAAATGCAAAAACAGTAATTACAGCAGCGACTATCGAAAGAAATGCTTTGTATACCCAAGGTGACAAGTGTCGCTTTAGCACACATATGCGTACTCACTCTTTGGTTTGTAAAGCAGAACTCACAGACTGCCGAGCGAAGTCATTGAAACTAATAGCAATGCAATATAGTATACTGCCCTTATGAGCGAGATTCACGTGTAAAAAATAATAAATAATAAAAATACATAATTTTACTTAATCTGAAAGTGATATATAGCTTTATTATTTATTTATTTATTTTGATGAATGATATCTATAGAGTTTCGCATTGATCTTCTACAGCTAGGAAAGTAATTAAGTTTGTTATGACTAAAGTAAGAGTTCTTTACTATTCTAGTGCATCCTTCTGACGAGCAGTTAAGTGAAAATCGTACGAAGTTAAATAATAGAAATTTATTGTACCGAAATAAATCCTTAGCATTCCCACCATAACCATATCGAATAGGACGCGTAACAAATATTTTGAGTTCATAATAAGGTTGGTCGATTGGTAGAGTCGCTGCCTACTAATGGCTCACGCAAAGCGTTAAGTAAGTTTGAGCGGTTT
The DNA here is from genome assembly GCF_054136105.1 of Typopeltis vanoorti. Taxonomy (NCBI): domain Eukaryota; kingdom Metazoa; phylum Arthropoda; class Arachnida; order Uropygi; family Thelyphonidae; genus Typopeltis; species Typopeltis vanoorti. The sequence continues at coordinate 61,077,418 of NC_143573.1, read as the reverse complement.
AGTAGTTAGAAGGGTGAATCGTTCGATGCTATTGGCACACTCTCCCTCGATGAGTCTTTGGGCTCCCTGGAAGTGTCACATAATAATAATAAGTGTAGAGGTCTAAAGTACGTTAAACTTGTTTGTTATCTGGATCACCATTTTGACAATTTTAATTAGCAATTTCTGGTTAGCATTAAATAGATGACTGTATCTTGTAATCGATTATTACTCACAAGTCTCTTCGTGCTCTGGATATAACTGAAGAGTTTTTATGCACAATCTGATATGCGAAACACGGGAACATTAGTTACTGTAGATACTGAATGAGATATGATTTACACAAATGAAGAAAATGGGTTTGTCTCAGAAATATCTTTTTATGTGAGTGGAAGAAAATCCTTTAAGAATCATTGCTGAATGATTCATGGTTCCTAATGTCATAACACCAGAAACATTTCGTTGTTAGAATATGCACTAGTTACATTGCAATTTCTCATCCACATCAAGAATGAAAAGAGGGATAAAGTTAAGGCTTAGATTCCTCTAGAGAATAAGCAATAAATGTATATGAATCACAACGTAATCATTTGCTGCAATATCCAGCTAAAATAGATATCCAAGATTATGTGGGCTGTGATTATGACTTTAGATGATCATCAATCACGGAGTTACACAGTCCTCTGTTTCTATGGAAGTGCGGATGCACATACATCAACATCAGTCATTGTAATCAACAACACAAACTTCAGGAGTATAAAGAACATTGCTGATGGTCTACACAGCAAAGGAAATCTGGCTTATGAAGCTAGGAATCACCTTTTTTCTGATTGAGAATTTAACTGGATGTTACTGAGAGCGTTAGATCCTCCCATCATCATCAGCGCATCATCCCATCCTGGAATGTGCTGAATGAAGTGTAATAATTGAAACCTCTCCTCTTAGCATGGATCTTGTTTATTGGTTGCAGTGCTAGGAAGAATAAATGTCACTGGATATGCAGCACTGGGAGTTTTTGAATAATGCAATGTTTACTTCATTGTGGCCAATTATATGGAAATGACTGATGTTTTTTAAGACGATAATGCACAACGTCAAATTGTAAGCATTGTTGAGACAGTTGAAAAAATGATGCGCAAAATTAAACTTGTGCAGAGTACCGATTTCGTGACAATAGAATACCTTTAGGATAAAAATTCGTTGTGGGTTAGATGAGACAGGTTTACGGTATACTTCTTGAAAATGGAAAGATGAGTGGCATAAGTAGGTACTCACGCTATTAAAGTGCGTTCAGACGCTCCTAGGTGTCTCTCAAATGCTGTACTGTCTGAATGGTCATTGAAACATGGCGTATGTAAAGTAGAATATACACTTCCCAAAGATATTTTGTTTTTCTAAGGAGAATAGAATGCAGTCTATTTAAAATGTATAAAGGAGCATCAGAGAATAAGATATTCACTTTTCCGGTATGATTAAAATTATCTATGGAAATTACTCTCATTACTTTAAAGTTCTGATATATTCGCAGGTTTGGATTAGGATGTTTAACAAGACTTGGTGAAGCGGCTCTGTGATGAAGTTCTAAAACAACTGCCATTTATTACACTTTTTTAGGAATCTTTAGTATTCGAACCACATTTTATACACTTTAATGAGAGGTTAGTTGTTTAGCAATGTGCTGTTCAAACAATAAAGAGTTTGCATTCCTGGACGTTCTATTTTCCATAATAACAAACCGAAATCGAATCGTGCATTAAGGTCTCATAATATTTAGTTGCAAAAATCCTCTTCAAAGTTATTGACAAAGCTAATCATAATCTAATTAAATTAATCCAAGGAGGAAAATGAGTTGAATAAGAAGGACGAAAGATCAAATTTAACACTATAAAAACATTTTATTCGAACCAGATACCAAAGGTCAGTGAGTATTAGTTCATATCGGAAACAAATCTAAAAATAGCCAAAATGAATTTATGAGATTTCGTAAGTAACTTGCTCAGTAGGTGAGAAACGTGGCAAATAGTCTACTATTTCTTTCAGATTTATTAGCAGAATATAAAAACCGCAATTACCACTATTTACGTTCTTCTAATATTTCGTTTTATGTCAACACAGCAGCGAAAACATAAAAAAATTGAAAACTAGATCCAGTAATATTATATCTGAGATATCTAAGCCACGTGAATTAATATCTATGTGACCACTGCTAATTAACTGAATAACGATACTGTTAATTCTGTGTGCGAAAAGTTTGATTGATATTTATTATTTTTATTATTATTAAATAACACCTTCAAAAGTCCCAGGACTCATCGAACGATGGCACTCTACAACTCCCCTCCCCCGCCCCTTAATCCACTTACTACTACACAGTCTCTACAACTATTGCCATCATCATATATACAAAACGCCATCTACTGCACACTGCCATCACCACTAATATTTTTGGTCTGTAAATTGCGCATGTTTTCTAGCCGATTTCTCTGTATGCGAGATGATTTATATATCACATGGAATATTTTATAGTAAACAGACAATGGGATGGTCATCAGGAGAAATATTATTGAAGACTACATCGAGTAATATTATATCTGAGATATCTTATAGTAAACAGACAATGGGATGGCCATCAGGAGAAATATTATTGAAGACTACATCGAGTAATATCATATCTGAGATATCTTAGCCACGTTTTACAGATTGTGGTGCGTAGAATGATAGTTAATATGTGTGTATTATTTCAGATTTCGATAATCATTCTGAAATGATAATTTGAAGTCTTATTTCTAAACAAACATCTCTTTAGATTTCTATAATATTTCATTTTTAGATTTTTGTTAGCAATAAAATGAAATAATAAATAAAAAGCAGTTAACGTATTTTACTCCCTTATAGGGAGTAGGCGAGGCCTTTTAAGCCTATATAGCTTTAGGAGACTGAGTGGGCAGTTCAACCTCCACTGCTAGCCACTCAGAGATAGCTAGCCCATGACTATCACTAATTATAAACGGAAACTGATGAAGAAACGGGAAAACAAGTGCTGCCATCTATTGGTACTTAACTTTTCAGGATATGTTACTGTCTGAAATAAAGTGGGTTGTACGGTCGATTTTCTTGAGTTTACGGGATGAAAAACCAGCATTTCATGGAGAACAAAATCCCACATTAAGTATTTAGCAAATTACTGGAGCACTATTCATTACTTTTATAATCGAAGGAACCCCGTAGAATCTTTCACAAGAATACAAAGAGAATTTGGACGTATGTTAAAGACCAACTGAAGTACACTAATCTGTAAAACGTGGCTTAGATATCTCAGATATAATATTACTCGTGTAGTCTTCAATAAAATTTCTCCTGATGGCCATCCCATTGTCCGTTTACTGTAAAATATTCCATGTGATATATAAATCATCTCGCATACAGAGAAATCGGCTAGAAAACATGCGCAATTTACAGACAAAAATATTAGTGGTGATAGCAGTGTGCAGTAGATGGCGTTTTGTATAGATGATGATGGCAATATAGTTGTAGAGAGTGTGTAGTAGTAAGTGGATTAAGGAGCGGGGGGGGAGGAGTTGTAGAGTGCCATCGTTCGATGAGTCTTGGGACTTTTGAAGGTGTTATTTAATAATAATAAAAATAATGAATATCAATCAAACTTTTCGCATACAGAATTAGCAGTATCGTTATTCAGTTAATTAGCAGTGGGCACATAGATATTAATTCACGTGGCTTAGATATCTCAGATATAAATATTACTGGATGTCGTTTTCAATTTTTTATGTTTTCGCTGCTGTGTTGACATAAAACGAAATATTACATGAACGTATAAATAGTGGTGATTGCGGTTTTTATATTCTGCTAATAAATCTGAAACAAATAGTATACTCTTTGACACGTTTCGCACCTACTGGGCAAGTTACTTACGAAAGCTCATAAATTCATTTTGGCTATTTTTAGATTTGTTTCCGATAAGAAGTAATAACTACTGACCTTTGGTCATAATTCTGAAACAAAATGAAATATTTTGTTTTAGAATTATTGGGACTGAAATATTTTGCACATAATACTTTTATTTATTATTATGTAAATATGATTATATTTTATCTAAATTTAATAATCAGACATTTAGTTTTAATTTTCAATAATTGAAGTTAGTTTCAAATTTCGTCTGCGCCGGGTTTGCCGAGTGACTGTGCGCTTCGCAACGATATGCTGGGAAAGGAGTGTCCTTGGTTCGATTCCCGTCGCCGACGTGAGGAGCTTAAGGATCTTTCTCAGACATAGCGAAGTTAGCCGGTCTTGGGCGTGAACAGCAGGATTTTTCTCCCCAGTTTATCTGGGATTTTTCCTCCTGCACGCAGGCAAACCGGCCTCATGAACACACGCAGCTACAGACATAGGACACATCGGGAGGCATAAGGCTAGCCACCTTATCCTCGGGATGGGTACTGCTTAGAAGGGCTAATTATAGTTCCGTAGCAGGCCACTAGGCCTAATACCTGAAGGGAAGAAGCAGTTTCAAATTTTAATCATGTCGTCAGTTTCAAATAATTTTTTTACCATTTAACTGCATTGAGCGAATAAAAGTTTTATAAAAACATTGCTGTCTTTAGTAAAAATTAGATAATTATCTTAAAAAGGCAGTTATTAAAAGTGATCGATTGAAAGTGAAATAAAGAAACAAGCCTAGTTCTAGATTAGACCACATTGTTTCTATAATCTGAAGACAAATAAATAAATGAAGTATTCAAATTTTCGATAGATATTTTTTATTGATCATGCAAGGTTTAATACATGTTACACATCTGTACTAGTATGTCATGCGTAGTTTCAATTATAAGGCTTTTAATCCACACATTTGGAATATTCGTTTTGGAGGGATGAATTTATCACACTGAAGAAATAAATACATAAATATATGTATATATGCATACATTTATAGTTTCCTAGAAGCAGATCTTCCTATTCGAGGAGTAAATTCGCTGCCAGCATTGAGATTGATCACTTTTTGAGATCTGTATTCACGCGGACGAAGCAATGAATTTTCTGTCATCAAAGATTCGGTTTCCAAATCGAATGGGCTGGTAAATATTAGCTCAGAAAATTGCGAGTCTCCAGCAGCGCCAGATGCTTTAGCGATTAGATCTTCGATTCCTTTTCTCTTTCCAATACGAGGAATAAATGAAGATGGATTTTCGTATGGGATTACAATAAATTTAAAGTTTATAGGACCAGGACGATTTCCATCTGCAGCATTTGAATTCCCAGGGAACGTGGAAGACTGCTTCTTAATTTTAAGAGGACCTGAGCCCCTAGAGGATTCGTCATCGAAAGATTCGTCCAATATTTCCGAAAGGGCAGAATTCATCGACTGATTAGGTAATGAAACTTTCATTCTCCCTAACGAGCTTCCTATAAGCAATAAACATAACTGAATTAGATTCTTTATAATGATAATAAAACGTATCATTTATGAGACTATTTGTTTCAATAAATTTAATTAAAATGAAATGTTTTGTTTGATTTTTATTAATGTAATTTTAGAAAGTAAATTTGAAATATTGTCAAAATATCCAGAAAGGTCAAACAGGCATTGAATAACTAATGATCGTTGCTTATAGATTATTTATTCCTGGTGCATAGGTTTCCATGATTTTATTGGCGAGATTTTCAGAAAAAAAACTTTAAATTAATAGACATTTCAGGTATTGTACTATTCAACTTCTGCGATGCATCTGGTCATAGTTATATGCACTTCAACGACTATCAAGTATATGGTAGTTACAAGTACTGTAATGGTGTAACTGTGAACGTAAGTAGGTCGTTCCATAATTCCAAATTAAGGTGGACGTTAAAAAACAATGGCAATTAACCCAACAGTGCTTTAGCTTTTCGCTGTTCCTATATAACTTGAAATTCAGGGCTAATGTTCATTTGGAAATGAGAGTATAACTCATACCTTCGTAGTATAACTTCTGCTAAAACCTGTTCATAAAGGGTCTTCGCATCCTAGAAAAGATTTACACTAAGAAACTTTTTTCTAGGATGCGAAGACCCTTTATGAATAGGTTTTAGCAGAAGTTATACTGCGTCATATCGAAGTCGTAGGGTATTCCTTTCACGAAACTCCGGAATTTTAATTCGTCTGTCCTTGCATATCAAATTCCCTTTAAAGTGTTAAGCTCAATAGGATAATACTTCATATTCTTTGGAAATTAGATGTAGTTCTCCGTACGACTTCAAAACAACGGTGCTTTTTGTTTTAAATATTTTAAAATACGTAGTAAAATAAAAAAACACATTTTAAACATGGTGCACCTTTCTTCAAGATGTTATATAACGCTTCCATTTGTGGTACTCATGAAGGTTTCAAGATTGAAAATAAATTTCTTGGTAGGTTTAATTGCCGATTCTTGATTTAAGATAAAATACAATATAATTATCTAATTACACAATCATTTACAACTATACAATCATAAGATTTTATAAAATTATACAGTATATGCAAACACATAATTGCTTCGAAATCTAAAGACAAACAGTTAAATCAACTTAAAACTTAAGGAAATTTTCGAGGAACTAGAATTCTATATATATATAGAAAATAAATCGTTTTAATTACCTTGGCATTGAAAGATGACGAACAGGATTGTGAAAAGAGTACTTTGAAATGCTTGATTTTTCTCCATGGCGATGATCAAGCGTTGAATTGTCTACCAGTTCGAACAATCTCTGTCATGTGAAACGCTACGGCCCTCATATATACTTTTCTCTACTACAGACCCACGTGATGTACTTATCTATGGATTTATCTGGCTATCATTTAGGATTAATTTAATGAAAATGAATAGAAGTTGTAGAACAAGAAGAATCCGGCTGTTTCCTTGTCCCGTTCATAGTGGTGAATGTCTCCTTCATGAAATAGATTCAAACAAATTAACTAATCGGAGATCAGGCTGCGACCCCTCTTACTGGCCGTACTGAAAACCTAAAGATGCTTAGTATGTCACCTAACACTACTGAAAACAGGAAAACAAGATTAAAGGTTGTGAGGCGTGCATTTCGACAGAATGAAAAACTGTTCCTAGATTTAAAATCGGCGGATTTTGCGATATTATTGGATTTAAAGATTTTTCGTAATCGGTTGAAAAATCATTCAAGTGAAACAAGCCTTGGGTTCTGTTGTTTGGTAACAGATGAGGTTTCGGATGTCCATTTGTTTTGCTTTAAAATAAGAATTGAGAAAAATTTCCAAATAAGAGTTGGCATTTATATACAACTTTTAAATGTTGATTGTCAGGTAAATATTCTGAAAAATCAATAAATTTCATTCTCTGTAGAAAGGGATATTGGGAGGTATAAAAAAAGATTTCACTTTCCACTGCGTTAAGGATATTATAGGTACACTTCCTAAATTGCAGTTTCACTGGAAAAAAAAGAAGTCAGATTAATAATATTCATTTTATGATGACAATATTCTTTACTTTGATAACACTATTTTGTACGATACATTTGCCAAAAAAGTTACAAAAATGGTGTAAATATGAAGGAGAACGTATCATTCGACATGAACAGTGAACACTATCATTCTTCTATATTATACGTGTACATTCAATTTTTATTTTTACTGGAAACTCTTAAATTAATATAACAGAAACTTTTATTTGAACCGATATTATAAACCAGCTAAACAATTACATTTCATAAAACTTTTAATAGTTATTAGAGGGACTGTAAGGTTATTACTAGTTGTCGATTGAAATTGATATAATCTTTTTTTAAAAAAAAAAACTATTGCTTTCTCTGCAATTTGGGTTTTTATGAAATAAGTTGTCTTCATACTTACTGTGCACATCGATATTGCGTATATCTTAATATTTACACAAACTGCTACTGACAAAATGAAAATATTTGAGTAATGCATAGTTAATTTGTACTCTAACTTAAATATAGGTTTAATTATTATCAGAGCAATGACTATAACTAGGAAGCCTAATAATTTTATTCGTACTTATTCAAACATGATACAATACTTTAGATATGCACGCAATCAGAAAACTCATCTTTGCAAATATCTGTTCATTCACTGCGAAAACCTGGTCTTTCACCAAATATACGGAAATCAAAAAATTTCTATAGGCGTGATTTAGGGTTCAAATAATTCAAGTTCCGCGTATTTTAAAAATTTGAAATTGAAGGAGGAAACTCCTCTACAGTTTGATTATATACTTCAAAACATATTTTTGCCGTTGAACGGTTGTATTATGTTTTTTTTTCTTTATAATTATAATTTTGTTCCTTTTTTATTCGATATAATAGTTGCTTCCTTGCTAATTCGTATAAGTTTACCAATTAAAAAGAAGTATTAGTAATAACAAATCATAACATACTTTCTAGATTGGAGTATCTAATCCGGATACAGAATATATAGGATAGAGTTCGGGAAAGTTCTGAAAAACACCTAGAACAAAATTGATATTAAAGTAAATGATATTACCACAAGAAACACATACTAGTAACAGAGTTATGAAGGAAACTTATGTTCTTATATTTTTATACCCTCATATGTTCTTGTGATTATATCATTTTTGTTCTAGGTGTTTATCAAAACTTTCCAGACCCCTCGTATAATATTCTCCATGCTGTGTTGAAGAATGGCAACATTTTGATCTGAATAATTATTATAAATAGTACGCATAAATAGTTTCGTTTGCATGTTATAAACAATGCAAAATATAAATATTGCTTTTAGACTAATTTTTCTTGTTTTACAACAAGCAAACAGAAGGATCGATGAAGCTATGAGAGAAGAGGAAACTTTTTTTTTATATCTGAAGATTCTTCACAAAAAAAAAATAATAATAATCGTATGAAAACTACTAAGTAATTCCATACAGGATTTCTCAAGTACTTTTCATGAAAAGAGGATTTTAGCGAATTTTTACATTTTGTGGCTGGAAAATTTCTAAGTGTAAATTTAGAAAAATCCTTATTTTTGTATTCTTTTCTAACGTATTCGCAACTAATTACTTTTCTGTTTTCAGCATTCAAAACCAGATGATTAAATTGTGGCAAACTAAAACTTGTGTCAGTAGCTTACTGGGTGAATACCACTGCATGTTTACTGCAAAGCTTGTGATTCCAAGCCCGAATAATGAATGTCTGTAAACGCATGCGCAGAACAAACGTATTCCTCAAGTTCATACAAGTTTATCTTAAGTAAATAAAGCATACTGGTTTTCGCCACTTCCTAAGACGGATTAACCTAGACTTTGCTTGAAATTTATTAGGGTACAGAAGTTTTTTTTTCCTTGAAACTATTTGACTCTAAATGTTCATCGTCATCGTACTCATGTTAAGGGAAGAAAGGAAGTTTTACACCCTGTCAAATGAACTAAACATAATACCACGAACTACATTATCGAACTTTAAAAATGTACTAAAATGTGCAACTTCTATAAATATACATAAAATCATTTTTTTAAATAATTTTTATTATATTTTAAATGATTTAAAAAAAAACTTTTTCTTTGATTGTTTCTTAGCAAAGTATTTTTATTCTCACATAGAAGTCATTTTCCCTTTTTATTATGCATTAAAATTATATTTTGATAAACATTTACTCAATTTACGGCCATTCCTACATCTCCTTAATCCTAAATACAACAAAAATACACCACTCCAACCTCGCTCTGATAGAGTGATAGTACTAAAGATTGATATATCCTCATGAGATATCAATATTTACTACATTAAGGTCTCCTTCATTTATACAATATAAAACTGCTGCCATACAAACATATACAAAACATATAAAGAATGCAGTCGTTGGTATTTGTTTTTCGTTGTTTACTATTTATTTATTCATTTGTATGTGGTTTTCCCTTTTACTTTCTTTCCCGTCTCTTTTTTTTGGGGGGAGGGGGGGTGAGCCCTTTTAATGAGGGAGTAGGTATATATATTTTATGGCTGTAAATCCGTATGTGTTCACGAAGCTGGTTTGCCTCTTCTGAGGGACGAAAATCCTTCTACCCCGTATATGAGACCGGCTAACTGACCTTCAGTCGAAAGAGACCGGATAAAAGTTCCTCACGTCATAGATAGGAATCGAATCCAGGCCTTTCCAACCAAAGGTCTTCGTCTATACGACTGAGCTACCATTGGCTCTATTGTTTACTATAATTGCAAGATATAAGAAATGAATCCTGATGTTGCTAATGTCATAATCATTTTATCTAGAATAAGCTATAAGGCAGATAGCAGTGACTTAACGTAATCTCTCTCTCTCTCTCTCTCTCTCTCTCTCTCTCTCTCTCTCTCTCTCTTGTATTGTTAATATTTCAAATTCTGTATCAGTTCCTTTCTCATCTTCCAGTGGGACTCTGTCAGCTTTCTTTCGGTGTACATCTAGAATTATTCATTTTGCTAGTTGCACATTGTTGCATAGCATTTTAAAACATTTAAAACCTTTCGACTTGATTAGATGATTGAAAGGAGAGTGCTTCGTAAGGCAAATGAAAGACAAATAAAAAAAAATAACTAAAATATATAGAACTACTTTTATAAAACATGAATAAACACTAAAATTATGATTTTTTTAAACAAAACAAACAAACACCCCTCCCCCATCCAAACATTGTGAAACCATTTGGCCCTCGGAATCAGGTCTAATGATACAACGTTTGATTTTTTTTCTTTTTTTTTTAAGAAATCTACTCAATCATAATTTAATTTACTATCTTTTGATTTTGATGAAATCAACGTGATTTAAACAGATGTGTAAATAAATTGTTCTTCGTACGTGTAGAGTATATTAGTGAAAATACCACTGAATAATTTCTTTCTGATGCCTCAGATTTATTAGCTATAAACAACTCGTACAATCTCAGGTGAACTTAGAAGCTTACTTTTTGTAGCAGTAGTAGTTAGGAAATATTCGTTTGGGAAATATTTCTTTCCCAACCGAAAGTAATGAACAGCTTATTGATGACACTTTATATTTCGGAGATATACAACCGTCCGCGCGGTTAGCCTAGTGGCTATGCGCTTCGCAACCATATTCACGGGAAAGGAGTGTCCTAGGTTTGATTCCAATCGACGACGTGAGGAGCTCAAGGATCTTCCTCAGCCATAGCCAAGTTAGCCGGACGTGGACAGCAGGGTTTTTCCGCCAGTTTATCTGGGGTTTTTCTTCTGGCAAGCAGACAAACCGGCCCCGTGATCACACACGGATTACAGTCATGAATATCGCCCTTAGGGGATACAGCAGAGGAGTGGAACCTGTTGCATTAATACGCCAGTAACCCCTCATTAGGAAGGGACTCAACCCGTCCTAGGACGGACGAGAAGGATAGGATATACAAGCTTTTACATCATGCCCGGGCTGGGCGGGTGGTATTTAATTGCAAAATAAACATAAGCCATCTCATCTACATCCCATATTTGGAAGAAGGATGCGTGCAAAAATGCATACAAAATATAAAAGTATATTCTTGGTATCGTTAATTATTTTCTACCATTTTATTATAAAACATACACGCTGATGAGATTCTTAAATATGAGAGTACTTTAGAGGATCCACAGATGACACGTTATTTAAAGATGATTGTTTGATTATGACTGTGATCATTTGACTACGCACATATACGGATATTTTACAAATCGTTCATCAGTATATTTACAGTTCTGGAATAAAACAGGTAGCGGTTCGCATCTGATATATATACTGGTATACAGACTACAGATGAGTGCATGTGGTATATTTCAAAAAGGAACTTCAATTTTCTGTGATAATAGGCGGCTAACTTTGATTTCTTATTCTTTTTATTGGTTCACATGAACTCTAGTTTCACATTAGCATATTAATTTTGACTCATCAATTAAAGTATTCCATTCATCAACTAGAAACAAAAATCAAATGTGAATGCACCTAGTGCAAGCCACGAAACCTTTAAAGGAAGAGTAAGACCAATTTACTGATTATTCCATCAAATCACTTTTCTATTTTATTTTTTAAACTATGAAGTATTAATATTGAATTCATATGGTAGCTAACTTTATCTGGTTTTATCGCTTTTTTTTTCTTAATAATAATTATATTATCATCAATAGTACTACAACATGTCAATATCCTTGGATTTCAAATCTATAATTTTTAATAGGAAAATGGTCGTCTTATGACATATATAAATTGCGCATGTTCTTTGGCGTGGTATCCTCTTTTGCAGGATGATAAACTCGATTTTTCATGAAGGAAAAAAACCGACCACCGTTATATGATACAGGCTAACTCACATGCATTTAAAAAGTCCTTATAAAAGTTCAAAGCGTCATCGACAGATTCGAAACTAGGTCATTCCGTCCAAAGGATGGAAAGTCAGACTGAGCTATGGATGCAAAGTAGGCATTACAAATGCGTTGCCGGACTGGTTTACCAAGTGGTTAGCGTATTCGCTTTTTGAACCAGAAGGTCGTGGGTTCGAATCCAGTAATGAGGATAGATATTTGTAAATATGTTTAGATGGCATATTCATTTTATCACCCGGTCAGACCAACCTCTGCTTATTTGAGGCTTGAATACTGGTCTCCAGAGTAGGTCTTTCAAACTATGTAAAATATAAATAAAAATGCAAACATAATTATGAAAATTAATTACACCATAATAAAAAATTCATAGCCTTCCTACGGTACTAATGACCTACAACCTTTCGTTAGTGGGAATGACATTAAAAATATATAAATGCATGTAAGCATAATTTCCTATATAGAAGCTTCTATAACGACAGCATTTTACAAATAATTTACCTTTGTATACTTGGAAGAAATATATTAGCACATTTTTTATATAAAAAGGTCAATAGCTTATACTGCAAAAAGCCACTAGTACCATAAAAGCAGTTTTAACGATCTGTTTAAAAATCAAGATAGACATCCATGTCTTTTACAACGTTGACCTTAATTAACTGTAAAAGTGGACTCTAACACTAGCTTGTTGAGAATGAAGTGTCATGACTATGGATTCATAGTGAGATGACAAAGTTCTCCACTACACATAATTTACTCTCTCCCCTACTTAATCATACAACTACACAACTAGACTATTACTATAGTATTTTTTGTCTCTAAATTATATGTGTGTTCTGGGGCGATTTTACTGCAGGACCAAAAACCCGAGATCGGTTGACTCGCCTTCAATCTCAAAAGCCCATAAAAAGATTTTTCTCGTCAATAAGAGAATCGAACTCATTTATTTTCCAATTGAAGGTAATGCCCTGTTCTTTAACTGCTCTACGGAGGTGCATGTGTAGTTATACTTTCATAATTTCCTATTAGCATAAAAATATCGACCAAAATATATGACTTAGAAAACAACACTGACTTTCAACGAATCCTTTTCCTGGTAGATTTAAATATTCATTTTATATTATTCAATTTTCGTTTAATGCCATACTTTGGGAACGGACATTAAGAAACTTTGATGACATTCTTCAAAAGAACTCAAAAACTTTACTCCCTTAAGTGAGTATTCTTTGACGGTCTTGAATGAGAAGTTACAAAATGTGCAGGGACTGTAAATTAGGCATTGTTGATATATGAATACATTTATTCCGAAACATCTAATAGAGTGCTCCTTTACAGTTCTAGAATTATTTAATAAGGTCAAAGCACCTTGGCAACTTGTTTAGGTAAAATTTATAAGTTCTGCATTACTTTAACCTTGGCATTTTTAGGTCTGGCTCCCAGTAACGAGACCTCAATAAAGGTCGAAACCGGTCTGGGTAGTGGTCCTTGCCTTTAATACATAGCATCATACATCTCCGCAAGGGGATGGCTTTGCATAAGCGGAAAATACTAAGGAAAGTGATCGGAGCAACCTAATCCACCTTTACCACGCGTTACCTCACACTTGAACTACGTTCCAGCGCAAACTTGACTTACTTATCTGTTTTTGCTTACTTTGGAAATAGGATTAAAACCAAGTTTATATAAAATTTCTTGGTATCTTTAACTCAAAGTTCTTCTTATTCTTGTTTAGCTTCTTTCCATCCATTGCCGGATACAAGCTTCTCCCCTAACTTTGCACTTCTTTCTATCTTTAGCGATGTTTATCATATCATGTCAAACGTTTATAGATCATCCTTCATCTTGTTTTTGGGCAACCTTTTTTTTTTCTTTCATACTTTTGGTATCCACTCACTGCTTAATTTTATCCAATAGAGTACTAACATGAATTGTATGTATATTAAGTTTTATAACCAATTATGAAATTATTTTGACGATTTGGAATTTAATATTGCCAAAATTAGTTTTTAGATTAATATAATCAGCATTTCTACTTTTTTGGGGGGTTTTTTTCGATATAAATTGACCGTTATAATGTTCTTCATTTCCTTTCACATTTAGTTTATTACTCTACACAGACGTCATCACATATCGGTTCGATAATTTAGCATTTCAAATTTCTACTTGGCACACTAGGTGCGAATTACAAAAGCATATTCCATTTGTATCTTTTATGATTAAGATAGAAAACAAACTAAAGTATTTTTCAGATAGGAGCCCAATTTCAATTCTCAAAGCAAAAGATTGGAAGAACTCTTTGCGATATTCACCTTTGCATAAAATATTTTTCTAACCGAAAGATAAAGTAATAGAAGAGACTCCGTATTTGCATACTGTAGAATATATTCGAACTTTATTTTGCAATAAACCTAAAATAGCAAAGAAAACAAAAAAATAACTATGTTATGTTTAGCTTGTGGTATTGGCCAGGACTTATATAGCTCGTAGTATTGTGGGAGTAAGAAACAGAGTGAAATATGCTTCCGTTTGGCTAAAAGTTAATAATTCAGCAATGGGTTTACTACATTCAGGCTTTGTTGTTGCGAATGTTTCTCGGTTAGCTGTCAGTTTTGACAATCAGACTCTTTTCCTGCAGAAGATATACAGCCGTGTACGTGAGCAGAGTAGTTCGCTCCTCCCGAGGTGGAGTCCAATGCTCTTAAAGCAAGAAATTACAGACACGGCGTTAAAAGATGTATTGAGGCACATCAACCAAAGGGTAATCTTTCTGTTGTACGAGAGAGGGAGTATAGGCAACTAAGAATTAAACATTTATATCCAAAAGAAAAATAAATAAACTGATGGATTCTCTCAGTAATAGAAAAGGTCAGATAGGATCTATCTGACCTTTTCTATCTTTCTTATCAAGGGAATTGTAAACATTCATTTTATTAATCTCCTTTAAACACTTAAGTTGAGAAAGCAATTTTTGGTTTTTATAAATGGATCAGTGGAACATTTTAAAAGTTAAGGGACTTAATATGCCATTAAGCTATGCGAATCTAAAGATTCTTTAATCTATTTCGTAACGATCTATTAATGAAGGATAAATTGTATAGAATCAATAATGATCATAATTAAAAGGGGATGTACAATAAAGTGGTGATCTAAGAAAAGTATATTATAACTATTACATGAATAGGTAATAGTAATGGTTGCTCTGCATATTAATTTATCATACGTTCTAGGGAGCCAGTTTAACGCAAGAATAAAAATAATGTTTAATTCTTCATTCGCGTGACAACAATCAACATTATATAACTGATTGTATGATTAAAATCATTATGTGCGCATTCTAATTATAGAGACAGGAATTCTTTGAGTCATTAAACCTTATTAAAATTATAATAAATTTAATTTCCTGTATAGAATAACAAATAATTTTAGACACACATCGTTCTAAAAATAATGTATAGAATTATTTTCTGTACATTATTTCTGTACATTTCTGTTTTTATTTTTAGATGGGTTATCAGCTAGAGTTTTGAGAGAAAGTGCAAGGCAGTGCTGATGACTAAGTTCTTTAAGTCTCAGCCCTGGTAGAGTTCCAAAGGAGTAGACGGAGGGCAAAATATTTCCCCTGCATAAGGAAGGTTCTAAGACTTTAGTAGAAATGACCAATCCCTCACCAACTCACTCCCCCCACTTTCACATAGACGCTTGGTCTCTGCAATCTGTATATTCTATAAATATTTCCATGGAAAATGCTCATCTGAAACAGCATCGATAATTTCCCCATTCTGTACTAAGCTCATTGGAACACGTACAGCTGCCGCCCAACATCCTTTCACAGTACACCTCGAAACCCACAGAACAAGTTTCTTTTCTTCCTCATTCATCCTGGCTACTGCAGTACTGTGGAATAGTCTTCCCCCAGATGTATTTCCCAAGGAATACAACATACAGACGTCCAAATAAAATGTAAACAAGTCTCTCCTTTCGCAACCCACCACCCATATACAGCACTAACGTACTATAGGTTGACCAACCAACCTCCTGAATATGGGCCCAACATAAAAAAATAAATACATAAATAAATAAAGTACTGGAAAAATTGCTCAAAAAGAGAATTCAAGAACGGGTGGATAAAATATGAAACTGTATGAGGGAACAACATGGCTTTGTGAAGGGTTGGCCATGCTTTAGTAATTTACTATATTTTAATAATAGAATAACAGCAGAGTTGGATAAAGGAAATGGCTACACGATGATTCTACTGGAGTTTTGCAATGGCATTTGACAGAATACCATAAGGAACGCTGCTACGCAAATTAGAACAAATAGGGATGGATATGACACTGATATGCTGAATAAGAGGGTGGCTGCTGGACAGATATCAAAAAGTGGTATATGGAGGGGCAGAATCGAGGCGAAAACAGATGAGTAGATGTGTGCAGGTTCACTGCAGAGACCATTGCTGTATAACTTGTATATATAAATGATATAGGAAATAACTTGAAAGCAAATATTTAGTTGTGTGCTGATGATGCGAAATTATGTAGTGTAATAGTTAATCAAAGCGATGGGGAGAGCTCGCAGAATTTTGTTAACATAGATCAACAGCCGGAGACAACTGATGGGAATAATAAATACTAGTTAAAAATATATTTCACTACTTTGGATTTTCTGAATCTGAAGTTTACTGTGCTCCTCTGTATTTTCTGGATAGATTAACTAATGTAGTATAGTTAAACGAATTGTTGTACTTAATGTACAAAACATTCCTTAAATCTCCTTTATAAATTGATGTATTAATCATTTCGGCTTTTATATTGACTTCCGGGAAAATTTCCATTGGAACTGAATTTGAAATAATTTGTAATCGAATGTTGATAGCAGAGACTATAATTTGAATAATTTAAATTCACGCACGCACGCGCGCGCACACACACACACACGCCCACGCACACGCACACGCACACAAACTTTCATTTAATTAATTACTTTAATTCTGGAGTGTTATAACAGTTCTTCAATTTTATTTTCCATTTAAATTTAGCAATTACAAAATAAACGTTAATATTTTGATATTTCACTTTGATGAGTAGCATTACGGTGTTGGAGCTGGTTCAAAAGATCACTCGTTCTAGAATCCAAAACACGATGAAAACGAATACATGAGAGTGTTAAGAGCGTTTTTCCCTATATATGAGTAGCATCAATTTTTAAGGCATTAGATGAGTTAAGACTTGTTGGGAGCAGAGATCCATACTTTATTTTGTTTAATTTCTAGATTGTCGCTATTAAGTAAGGTCTATGAGAATGTATGGCATGGGTATTTGTTCTAACAGCTAAACTTTCAGATATATGTCATTGTAATCGATATTTTGAAGATCTAATCATATAACAATTTGGTTTTCAATGGCATGTTTCCATTTTGCGACATATAACGTTTCAGTTGTTGAGAATTTTTTTGATTTTTTTTCATTGTTATTTTATTGAAATTATCTGGACTAGAAATATTACTAATACGAAAGTTTTCTAACAGAAGTGATCATGCAAGATCACTTCGAAAAACTCATGATTGCAGTGTACCGGTCGAAGCGTTGTAGTATCCAGGAAGCTGTTAATATTGTAGGCTGTTCACTAAGTGCAGTAGCTTAGATACTGCAACAGTGCTAAGATGATGAACAGTAGTCGCTGGAACAATGGTGAGGTGACCATGCCTTGTCGATGTTCATTGGAAATGACAGTTCTCATGTCTTCTTTGCGCAAGCCTATAATCGAAAAACTGTGGAACAACTGAGAGAGAAATTTAACAGAAGTACAAAGAGATTAAAGTTACTAATACTTAATTCTAAATATAAATGATTAGGTCCACAGTTTGCACCAGACAGACGTCAGTGAAACAATTTGGACTGGGAAGTGTCCCTTGGGCTTTAAAATCGTTTCCAGCGATATCGTCTGGGTGGTAGATGGATCACTCCGATATCATTATCCAGCAGAAACAGGCAGGAGAGGAGGCACTTCGGAATCTCTTGGAGCACTTATAAACCGTAAACAAAACTACGAGAGGGCTATAAATTAACTGTCTCTTATGGTTGATCAGGTGCACTTCTAGATGACTGCCTCCCCACAGGTGTGTATCACAGCATGGATAAACGTTCCTATGCAACCTTGCCGGTATTGTTAGAGATTGCTATCTTGACAGTGGAATTCGCCGGATTTGAATCCCACATAACATATCTGGGATTATAGCATTTAAATCCTCTTTTACGAAGTTATAGCTCTACTTGAAGTAATCTTAAAGATGTAGTATAGCATAATGTCATAGGAAATCATCCATGCTAAACCACGTGGAGGATATGCTGGCAGAAAGAGGATTGTACGTACTCTTAGGTTCGTGATTATAACATTTTCTCTGGATTGTGTATATTATTACTGTAAACGAAATGATGGTATTAGAAGATATAAAGATATTTTTCTTATTTCAAAATCGATTTTCTAACTTATTATATTTTGAAAAAAAAAACTACTAGTTAGTGTTTGAATATATATTTGAAGCCTTTGGCTTCAAATATATATTCAAACACTAACTAGTAGTTTTTTTGGGGGTGGGCATATTTGAATAATATGCCCACCCCCGGTTGCCAGAATGGATAGTGTTTCTATTCTGTTACCAATATCCACGTCCACGCGGTTAGCCTAGTGGCTGTGCGCATCGCAACCATGACTGGAGAAGGAGTGTCCCTGGTTCGATTCCCGTCGAAGACGTGAGGAATTTGAGGATCTTCCTCAGCCAAAGCCAAGTTAGCCGGTCTTGGGCGCGGTAGTAGGGTTTTTTCCGCCAGTTTATCTGGCGTTTTTCATCCCGCAAGCAGGCAAACCAGCCCGGTGAACACACAGATCTACTTAACTCCTAATGAGGGGGCTCAACTCGTCCCAATAGTGACGGGGGAGAAAAAGGGAAGAAACTCCATACGAATAAAATAAATAAAACCAATATCCACAATCCTACTTGTGATTAGGTGAAAGAAGGATTTCATGGCTCACTGTGTGAAACCACTATCTCACTTAATGGGGTTGTGAGGTTGCTTAAAATGTTTTCTAGAGAAAGTTTTCCGAATCATCTAAAACTGTGACATACTCTAGAGGCTTGCAACCTTTCAGGGAATAAGGAGTTACATAAAAAAAATGTGCATTCTATTTAGGCTTTTACAATAAGTTTATCACTTTGTATATGTAGTTTATTAATACAGACATTGTCAATAGGTGTTAGACAGCGGATTTCTTATTGATGTATGGGGATCATTGGAAGTGAGGATAATTGATGATATTTGTGGATTTATGATATATTTTGGTAATAATATAATGATTGGATTTTGTAAGGATTAAATTAAGAAAACTGGTGAAATTATCTATTTCAAATTCTATTGTAAATTTTTGTCGTAGTAAAGTTGTGAAATAAGTCTAATAGTGTTTCACAAGTGTTTGTTCTTTCTCATACGCAAAATACTGTTGATATTTGAGGCGTAATATGAGATGTCAAAAGTTAGTGGGGGAAGAGGATTCTTACATGGAGATAAGCTAAAAGAATTCAGCAAGAAAAAGGAATTACATGTATTGCTCTGTGTTAAAATGACTATAAATGTATTTACTTATATTTATAGTAATTTTACAGTAAGGAATGAATGATTCCAGTATTCGGTAGATCATTTTGATGGCATCGATTGAATCTATAGAAAATGAGTTTAAGTTGTAACGAGATGATAAAGTTAAAATTTTGGTATGTAAGGTAGTCATTGGTGATTTTAATAGTGAAACTCGAGGTTCATAATAGTGATATATTAGTTTATATGATGGATATTTAGATGTATTAGATTCATACGAGATAATAGAGAATATCAGATGGCTAGACTTAGGTATTTTTACTTGCAGAATACTAGAGAGATGATGTGGGGAATGGCATGATATTTTTCTTTTCAAAATATACCCATGTATTTTTTAATATCATTTTCGAGTGAGATAAGCAGCTTTTATCTAATGATACTTTTTTAATTTAAACTCCTAAATCAAATTTGTCATTGATTGCCTTAAAATCGCCTTTTATTAGTTTATGTTATTATCATATATCGTGGTTATTTTTAAGCATTTAATATTTTTCGAGGCAAGAAGATAACTTAATTTTGTGAATATTTTGCTATTGGTTTTTACTATTAATAATATTGTTATTTATTTATTCATTTATATTATTTATTTATTTATTTAATTATTTATTTATATTATTTATTTATTTATTATGAAAAAGGCTTTTTGGTTTAGGTCGGCTTCCAGCTTTATTTGATCTGAGATAATTTCTTTCGATGGGAAAATTCTTGAGGTATCCTGAAATTAACTCATACCTTTATTAACAGGCCAGTTCTAAATAAATACAATATGATCTTCCTCCGGAAGATTATGGCTGGTTAAATTATTGTGATGCATTTAGTGACTGTACTGGTAGAAAGAAACAAAGGGATAAAAAAATAATAATAAAAATCTACTGATTAGTTAATGTATTCCATTTTTACAAATACAAAGGAAGTCTGGAAAGTTCTGATAAGCACAGAACAAAAATGATATTAAAGCAACTCATATAACCACAAGAAAGAACATACTAGTAGCAGAGTTATGAAGGTAACTTATGTTCTTATATTCTATATCGCCGTATGTCCTTATATGTCCCTATACCCTCCTCGTAAAAGCAGAAATGACTGTATGTTGCAAATTCATTTCAGCTTTTATATTTCATTTCATGTTTACAAAATAATAATAATAATAATAATAATAATAATAATAATAATAATAATAATAATAATAATAATAATAATAATAATAATGGATTATGTACTAGTATTTGAGTATGAAATAGCGACAGTTTCAGCCTTCCCTAAATAAATATTTAAATGTGTTTTATATAAAATCATAAACAATGTATGAGTTAAGTTAATATCAGTACTATAAGTAAAACATAAACAAAAAGTATCCACTGAAGTTTCACATACGCGATAACGTGATTTTATTTATTTGGTTATATATTAAGTGTGCTTGCAGGTACCTTAATTTCCAAACAAACAAAATATTTCCAGATATTTTTTATCATCTTTCGTGTTTAGCTCTTATTTATTTAAAGAAGTACAAACTTATTTTGTTCTTCTTTAAATCAATTTAAAGAAAGATAATTTTTTTTTCCTTCTTTACGTATACACCATCTATCCGTAGGTGTATGTTAAGACTTTCCTGGTTGTTCTCTTTTTAATTAGAAAATATCCATTTCCCTAACAATTTCTTGATTTTCTTAAGCAAGTTAGTATTGAGATGTAGTTCAATTATTATAATGGTTTTTTTTTTCGTAACAGTATCTTAAGAATCACTATATCGGATAAAACCTTTATACTATTTTTTAAATGTGCTTAGTGAAGTTCTTAAAAAGCTTCTCAATTAAAATTTTAGGTCTTCGTTTTTTTTTTTTCTACGTTAAAATTGAACGTCATCTTATGTGTTCAGTGTCATGGATTGATTTCGGTTTGTTTCTACAAGTCTACATCGCCGTGTTTTGGAAGTTGACCTCTAAGTAGCCTTTGATAAGCCAGAGCATCTAAAGTTCATGTTCTCCAGGGGCGTATTCTCCTTTAACTGGTAATCTTATTTCGTAACAGTCATCCATTGCTCAAAATATAAGTTCTCAACATTGTCCACAGATAAGTCAAAACACTTATCTGTGGACAATGATATTAAAAACAGTCAGACGAAGATGCGCTGCATCTATTATAATTTTCGTAAACTCAGTGAGGGCTCTTTCCCTACGATCAAGTACCCTTTATGGAATAGGAGAAATATTTAATGTCATTAAACTATAGCCTGTGGGAATTGAAACTAACTTGATTAAACAAACAATGGTGATCCCTGATAATATTTGTATACAGTTTGATTTGGCCTATGAATACTAACATTGCATGATTATTGCTTCTTAAACGCAACAATAAACCACAACAAAAACAGTTCCATAGATTTATTAGTGTCTGCATTTACATAAAGTGACTGCTTAAATATGCAAATATACAGAGAAAAACTAATCAAAAGTGGGAATTCATTCAACTGATCTTTTACTATAGTTTTCTATGAAGATGAGTAATCAGTGTAAATTAATTCTCCTTTAATTAAAAAGAAATAGATTCAACGTTCGGTTTCTTTATCTGCTGACTGGTAAAGTGACCTGCCAAGCCTTGGCGTGAAACCACTTCCGGCATCCAGGTGAATTACGTGTTGAGCGCGACCGCTACGTTGCTCGACTGAAGGTACACTCAATACATTTCTTTCAAGCTCGTCAGTGTACGATGCGTGATCATAAGGAGCCTCCAAGTCAGATCGTTTCTTGCCTAGTCTGGGAACGAATGCAGCTCTTAGATTCAAAACTGTTGGGTTCTCTTCGGCTCGACCAACCCTTGACCCGGGGATAAGCTGACGAAATATCTTCCTCAAAGCAGGAGCATTTGAAGAGACGTCTTCGACATTCTTGAACTTGAGAATTTCAAATGGATGATTGACAAAATGATTAGCATGATTGCTGAAAAAAGATTCTCTCAACCTTCTCAAATCCTTTTTGCCAATGCGTGGAGTAAATGAAGACACAGAAGCTTTGTAGGGTATCAGGACATACTTTATAGGATAGTAGTCGTGAGAATCTCCCGAAAAGAAATCTCCAGGTAGACCTGTGACTGTTGAAGACGATTTCTTCGATTCTGCTTCTTTTGCAGCTTCTAATAATTTTTCCAAACTGTGAATTTTGTCATCGTTCCCAAACGAATATATTTCTCCACGTGAATAACGAGATAATAATTCTTGAATTTTCTCTTTGTCAGTGATATCAGCTGAAAAATATAATCATATTTTTAGTCAATATTCCATTTTTGTTGGAATAAATTAGATAAGTGATATTCAATTACTTCATTTTCCAATATATAAATACGAATATAATGAAATTATGGAAGAATAGCTTTCATGGTTTCTATTGTATTTAATTGTGGAATTAGACATTTATTCATTGAAAAAATAATAATGTTTATTAATTTAAGGCAATACGCGTGTAGTCAGTTTCAAGTAGTTAAAAATTTGGTGTCTATTCTTGTACTGAATAAGTAAATAAGAAAAATAAGCAATTATACGAAATATGTTTTAATGTAAAACAAACTAAGGCTGAAATAAAATGCAAACATGCAACAAGAATATTAAAAAAACTGACGGTATCTATTATTACACGACATAACCCTAAAATTCTAGACTATACTGAATCTCAGGGATTCATAAGATTGCTAATTCCGGTACGTCTCATATATAGGAAGAATCTTGGCTGTAAAAAAGTCTACTCAAGTTATTCAGACAAAATATTGGACAAATAAGGAATTCCAAGAACTTTATTTCACAAATAAACAACTTACCACCAGGAAATCAGGAACACAAGACAAGTTAAGCAGCTTGGAAGTTGTCGCGATTTTATCAAAGTGTCCATCAAAGAAGCACTGTATCTCGTAATTGACTGTTTCACCGAAGATATGGTAGCAATGTTCTGCATCACCCTTTATACAGTTCTTTCGAATAGAAAGGTAATATATATAAATAAACTAGTTAATGAGTTAGCTGTGTCTTGCCTTGGTAAATAAACATTTCGAATCTAATTAAATGCGTCGGAGTGGAGAGGAAACAAAAATGAACAATAGGAAGCAGAAATTCAAATAGAAAACATTACTTCTCATAAGTTCATAATAAACCTCTCTGTCGGTATGAATAAAAGAAACCAAAAAACAAAACGAATATTTTAATAACTAATTCCCATTAATCAAGACTGTTATTATAATAGAATATTACTATGAAAAGGAAGAAAAAGAAGAACACAAGAAACGGGTGTTTTTAATCCATTAGGACGTGAAATAGCTTATACTTTGTACTTTCTTAAAATACTTACCATTCAAGCTAAAATACTTAATCTGCTTCAGAATATTAAAACACGAACTAAAGAAGTTTTACTAATACATTTCATACATCATAAGCAGAACAATAAACGTACAGACTACAATTAGCAAGATAAGACTATGTGGAAAGAATTAATCGAAATATCGTAAATACAATATCTTAATCCTAATCCTAGTTCGAAGACAGTGAAAATACAGCTATACGTTATTGTTGTAACTCTGTAAAATTATCTATAATTATAAAATGATAAAATAACAAAAAAACAACATGTAATCTTTTATAATCATCATCATCATGCATATCAAGGATTTAGGCCTAGCGTGGCCTGTTCCGGCCTTGGAAGTCATCGTTGAATCTTTTAAGAGGACGTCCTGGTTTTCTTTTTGTAAACGTTTTTAATGTAACTCTTAAGTACAATGGCATAAGGATTTTATTTAAATTTTTTTATATGTTTTAATATTTTTATTTAATTTGCATATTCCAGAAACTCTGTTCTACAGACACCAAACTAGAAACTTTTCCAAGTCTCTACAGATCCTCAATAATCAGAGCGATGATCTCATACTGGTCGATGAAATTCATCTCCCACCAAACGATAATCACAGACATCCAGGCCCTTGGCGGAATTCCACATGCAACCTGTTGGTTGGATATTAGGTAGTTTATGCCTCAGTCAATCAGGCGACCAAACCTGCTGCATTTTAAATTTAATAGAAAAGTATTATTAATCTATATCCATCTATTTCGTTTATGACAATAAATGTTTGCAGCATTGTATTGCAAAATTATTAACATAATTCATAAAGCTATAAAAGTGTTTCTGGCATTGTCTTGCCATGAATAATATCTTTGCTTTCTCCACAAAAGGCCATTAACAAAAATATATATGTGCATAACTTGTAAAAATATATTATACAAAGGTGCATAACGCAAATTGTCCACTCAGGCCAATAGTTGATAGTATTGATTCAGCAACACAAAGATTATCAAAATATCTAGCATCCTCCTTAAAAGATCTACTAGGAAAATCTTCCTCTTACATTAAAAATTCAACGGACCTCCCTTCTAAAATCAAAGATATAAAGCTAAAGCATTCCGATATTATGGCGAGCTTTGATGTTGTGGAACACTTTACAAATGTTCCAACGCAAGATGTTCTCAACATTTTAAAAAAGAAGATCTCTAAAAAGATTTTTGCTCTCTTCTCACACTGGATTAGTTCGGTGTATTTTATGTTCGAAGAGAAAATTTATAAACGGAACAAAGGACTAGCTATGGAGAGCCCCCTCTCTCCAATACTGGTCAACATTTTCTTCGAGGATTTAGAGGAAAAAGCCATCTCTAATGCAACATTAAAACTTAGAACATGGCTCCGCTACGTGGACGATATATTCCTTATTTGGGAGCATGGTGTAGAGAATCTTCACATCTTCCTAAATCATTTAAACAACTTCCATCAAGACATAAAATTTACCCTCGAGATTGAAGAAAATGGTTCTCTTTCATTTCTAGACATGAAGCTTACTAAGATGTCTGATTCTTTAAGGACCTCAATCCTCAGGAAATCAACATACACACGGATAGATACCTACATGCATCCTCACATCACTATCCTGCACAAAAGGTAGGTATCATTTACATATTGGCTCACCGTGCTCGCTCAGTATTGTCCGATGAAGAAAAAACTAAAAAATGAACTAAAATATCTAGAAAGAACTTTCTTAAATAATGGATACTCTTCCAAAAACATTAAGAGACAACTATACCAGTGCCCTCGAAACAACAGAGAGATCCGTAACAACCCCAAGGGTTATATTTCTTTACCTTGCATCACTCGCTCTCCCGGAAACTAGGAATACTTTTGAAAACATTTAATATAAAAACGTGTTTTTCAACTCTTCCAAAACTAAGGTCAGTTCTAAGCCACCCAAAACAAGCTCATAACGATCTTCGGTGTATATAAAATAATATGTGATTGTGGGAGGCCCTACTATGGCCAGACTGAGAAGTCAATCCTCCTAAGGCTAGATCAACATCAGAGAGACATTTCATTCAACGGAATCAGAGCAAGCACACTCTCAAGTCACGTCTTTTCAGTGAACACAAACGATGAAGGCCGCCAACAAGGAGTAGATTGGAACGCAACATCAAACGTTTATATTTGTCACGATGAAGTGGAATGGTGCATAGTTGAATCCAAAAAAATTGTCGTAGTCCCTTCTCACATCAACAATAACCTCAGTTATAGTCTACCTGGCCATTAGATACTGGCGTACGCGTAAATTCCTACTCTCTCATTTACATTATTATCTTCATTTACAGAACTATAGAACGGATTACAACGACATTCAAACTTAATTTCAGTTTACAAGTCTGTTATTATAATGGCACAGTATTTTTATGGATTTTTAATTTGCTTTAAGTGTTACCACACATGAATGAAGAAGTCGACTTTAGTAATATCCAGTGTAAGACAACCGTCCCGCTTATTGGAGATCTGAAGTGGATGTGGACATTTTGTGGGTTTTTTCCCTAGTTAATCCTGAGGTTTTTCATCCCGCAAAGCAGGCAAACCGGCACACACACACACATTGATAAAAATGAAAAAAAAAATCCTTACCCTAACAATGGTACAAAATGTACTATAAGTTTATAACCTTACGTAGCTGGCAACCACACGTTACATAAAAATGTGTGCAAATAGTCAACAGATAAAGAAAAAAAAAACTCTTATTCTACTCCGAAAAATTCATAATTAGTTGGTGTGCAGAGTATTTCAATTAAACAATAGCTTTTTCTTTCTTTCTTTCTCAAAAACAAATGAAATGCAATTGAAGGACATATTCGATTAATATTCAAAAATCTTATCATCAGTCTTATAATGTAATAATAATAATAATAATAATAATAATACTTATTATTATTATTATTATTATTATTATTATTATTATTATTATTATTATTATTATTATTATTTTAATTTGGTGTAATAAAAGCATAAGTAGTTTTTAGTCCAACACTGTCGTAATATATATTTTTAAATCTAAAGCAAAATGCGGTATAAGCTGATGGATAATGAATCACTTTTAAAAATGTCAATGCAGACAGAAAGAAATGGAAACAGAGAGAGAATCGCGAAGAAACTTGAAGTCTTTGAATTGTGAAAAATGAGAACTATTTCTTAAAGAATTTGATGCAGAAAGAAGATCTAAAAAGCATCTAAATATAGATTGAGAGGAATGCTACTCAAAGCAATATCGTGTTTTATTGATAAATTGATGAATAAAGACAGTCATTTTCCATCTGAAAGGTTAGTTTCCAAGAAAATAACCCAAATGGAATATTATTCTGAAAAAAAAAAAAAAACGAACGTCGAACAGAAATGGAGAAAAACAAATTCAGATTGCAGAGAAGAAAGACACACATACAGAGGGAGAAAGATTGCGGGTTGGGATTCTGTTTCGCAAATTTAATACGACTTTATTTACACAAGTGGGATGCACGTATAAAAATTTTGTTTTTATATACTAAATATTTTAACTGTTTAATTTCTAAGTTAGTGTTATACTTTTAGACGTATACTTTCTCAAAAAAGAATGAAAGAAAAAGAAAACGCCACTTTGCTTTTTTTACGAAAAAAAAAAAGAAAAGGAAAAAAATACTTATATCATACTAGAAAATCCAAGAGTATAGGATATCTCATTATTAAGCAGTATTTTTGAATAATATATGGTAAACTGTGCATTCCAGAAGAGTCATCTTTTACATAATTTCACTACGTCACAAAACCTGAGATCGTATTATATATATAGATATAAATAACTGGCTTTGTTGTTGTTAGGAGTATTTATTTTCGTAAAATCTTCTTAAGACAAGAGATCTTATTTCTCATCGTTATATTTCAATGTGCAATACATATCCTAATACTGTATATTCTTACTTATGTAGTGTCATACTTTTCCCGATATATTTATTGATACAGACATCTATTATAATAGATATGAACAGAACGCGTATCCTTCAATATCGAAAATTGAATAAACGCAAATACAACGAGAAACAATCATAGTGATGGAATTTTAGAATGTATTAATAATAATCTTGCACGGAATAAATATCGGAAAGCATCTGCGTTCAAACCCAGCGTTTGAACGACATCACGTACTTTCTCTTTTGGAAACATTTAATATTTCAAAAGAATAAGAGAAATAGCTATTCTTAAACTTATTTATGTATTGATATGCATTTTTATGGATCGTGAAGAAAACATAGAATGCCCTAATATGTATAAACCTAATGTATATCAAAATTGCAAAGCTAAAATTAATTGTGATAACAATATAATTCAATGCATTTACATAATAGCAGAAAACTCAAATGGACAAAGAAATAGAGCATTTATTTGAATAACAAAACGGATAAATGATAGCAACTTTGGTTATAATATGATACAAACTGTCAATGATCAAATATCCTTAGATAAATTATATAATCTTTCTTATATAATACTATGCGTTTTTGTTGTTATTCGTTATTTTTAAATGTTTTCTCATTGAGTGATTTCTATAAAACTCGCTGCCTTTTTTTCCGCATCCTATCTTGCAGGTCATCTGAAATTATTGGCCTGAATTCCTGGTCCATCTCTGTCTTCTCGTTTAGTTATAGTTTCGTATAGATACCCCCTTTAATCCACATTGCTGATCTAATGTGTATTTTAATCATTCTGACTAGTCTAGTTTAGATTGTTATTCGCTGTACTCTTGAGTATTACACTATATTTGCAATATAACAGAGATGTTTGGCTTGAAATAAGCGATATTTCAAAGCTGCACGTGTGAAATCAAATATAAAGAACACACAGGACTGATACTTTTTATTGATTAACCTTTATCCGATTCTAAAGTGCTTCTATTCGAAAGTCTTTGATATATCGTGTTGCTCCGATCATTGAAGAAAGACAGGAATAAGGGGAAAATCCCATCTCTAAGACTGGAATCCAATAAAAACGAACCCAGACAGGTTATTTAATACGAAGATATGTGTTACATATCATATAATGATACGATAAAAATAATTTAATGATTCAAGATACTCTACCGTTTTTGTAATCCATTCAAAATGCCGCATTTCATCTGGAATTAGAGGATCCAAAAGCATTTTGTCGGTATTAAGTTAAAATGTTTTTCTTGACTTCCAAAGTTTCGGAATTTTCCCACATAATACCAAAATTCATAATCATTCTGCAAATATTTTTACTCTCTTTTATAATTTCTAACTACTTGCTTGGCTAAATGGTTGCACTGGGATGGGGGAATCTACGGCTTTTTGAGACGTTTGGCGAGGGATTTTCACATATTTTGTTAATTATGTATCTTCATCGTTTATAAATTATACATTCTTAAAAGATGTATATTTTAATTGATTATATTAAAAAATTGTTATTTTTGAAGTACAATGTTGAAAAATCAACCGTTATTATCTATCTATTCATTGTTCTATGGTTGGCTTTTCATCTTTATTCATTGTTCAATAACCAAATGACAACATGAATTAGCTATCAGTGTCACTGAATACCATCAAAAATTTTGCCAAAATGAAGATAATTATTTTTCGATTGCCCTAGATGAATCCTCTGATATTACTGACTCAGCATAAGTTTTATTTTATATTTGGTTATAACTTTAGATTTTAAATATTATGAGGATCTACTAAGTTTAGCTACTCCCATAAGAAGACAATGAGATGAGCACACGTGGAATTGACGTTCTTAATATTTGTATAGATAAATGTCGGAAAGCCAAGCTTCATTTGTGTAATTGTATGCATAAGTGCATGCATAAATAATGCTCCTTCTATGAGAAGAAAATAAGCATTTGCTACATTGTTATACCATGAAATACAATTCAAATAACTTGATTTCAATTCATTTTATAATGCATTAGCAGAATCTTTGCTTCAAATTTACTCTTTTAGCATTAACATCAGAGTTTCTGTAAAACTCTGATGTTAATGAAAAAAAATGATAGTTTCCTCCCAACAAACATATCAACAAAGTGATTAATGGACACACACTGTGATTGACAGAAATAATAGATTACAGAAATATTTGAGTATTAAAATTACGTAAGTTTCCTTAGGGACAGTAAGTTTTTTGAAGAAATTTGAATATAAAAGTATAAAGTTTCAGGAAAAACAGATAACCTTTTACACATACCGACCACTGAATTAAAAAAATTTATTTAATACCTTGTTCGACCTGCGATTGAGACTGACAACACCGATCCTCTTCAATTCCCTGCACAGAGTTATGGGTTCAGAACAGCCTTCATTAAATGTTTCGGTCAATTGCTGCGCACAGGAAGTTCTATTTGTTTGTACAAGCCATCTCAGACGACAGCGATCTCCTTCCTGACAGAATGTCTTAGGATCACAGTTAGGCCTCTTAGAAAAACAATGTGATTTATTTTTCCACTGATTACACACCCAGGATATCTCACTTTTTTGAGAAACTAGTCTGCTCTGCTGTTTTTCAAAATCGTGGCTCGCTCCAGCCAGATGGGCACCAACAATAAGCCCTTTATCAAACTCCGAAAGATCCTTTATTTTACCATGGTGATTCAAAAATGACTGACCAGCCGTATACTTAAATAGTTGGTTATATGGTTACGCACGTGACTAAGTATTTGGTATACGATGCGTAAGTGATGTTTGCGCACATCTGCGTAAAGGTTTGTAATTCAGAATTCGGTGTGGATACCCTGAACGGATAATCAAAGAACATACATTTTCTCAAAACTTTGTGCCTTACCTAAACTAAACCACAACTTACGTTTTTTTCCACAGTTTATTTGCTTTTGCTAAGAGAGGAGTAATATAAACGAGGACGACCATTTGTGGAACAGCTGTTCACGTAAAAGTTACCTGGAAACGAATTCTTCATTATTTTTAAAAAGGATCCAGTGAGGATAAAAAATGTGAATCGATCTACAAATTAGTCTGTCTTCTTCATAAGCTAATTCTCATGTTAACATGATAAATAAATAATAGGAGAATTATCGGCTGTTATGGCTTCTTTGGTACACTTCGAATCACAATTTTTGAAAGTAAATAAAGAATTTGCCATTAGAGCAAATAAATAAATAAAATAAACGTTTTTTAAGATACGTTTGTATTAAACTTGAATTAAAGAATTCTTTAGTTACCGGAACAAGGTTCCGGGTACAAACATTACACATCTACTATTTTTGATATGTAGATATTTTATATATGGATATGTTCAAACTGAACAATAAAATAATTACGATATATAATGGATTGCGACGGTAGTAGGTAGAAATTGGGATAATTTAGCGCGAGTATTAGAAGATGAGATTTCTGGTCCCTCATTTTCCCACTTTTGTTAATTTATTTATTTCTGTAATTTTTTGGATTTTGTTAATATTTAACTTCTACTTTTTTATGAATTTTTGTTAACACTTTTGTTTATCAGTCAACTGTGGTATATTTTATCTTTATTGTGGGCTACCTTGAAGCATTTGCTGGAGAGCTAAAGTTTGATATAGGATGTAAATAATGGAAGTACAGAAATAATTCTAATAAAATTCATTATTTAAAAGCCTTCTAAATAAAATCTGGTTCATTTCCATTTTAATTGGGATTATGACAAATTACTTTACCATAACAAAACTAATACTATGGACGATGATGTTCTGGATACTAAAATCGCTTTTCCTCCTAATTGCATCTCTCTTCTCATTATTTGCACTTCAGAAGTAGCCCCGATGATAGGCTGTTTTTTTCCTGGAATTTACTACATATTTTGTACAACAGATATAAAATGTATAGGGAAATATTTTCTATTATTTCCAATAACCTATTGTGAATCCATCAGTTCTCTTCAGAGAACTCGTGGATTCGCAATAATGTTCATCTAGGTCAGCCGCTTGGTGACATTGCATCTTCAAAAAATTTGCTGTTTAACTAAGTGTGAAAGAATTTTAAAACGTAGTGATTTACCAAATACGAGAGAACTTTTAAATGACGAATTAAGAAATGTTACATGTAATGAAAAGGTTTTTATTATAAAAAAACTTTTCATACAACTTTTTACATATAGTATAGTATTGAAAAGTTCATTAGAGTGTACTTGACAAATATACTGTACGGAAGTCGTTCTAACATAGCTTTTTGACTTCTAAACTCTTAACTTATAGCGATGGGTCTAACTTCTAACTTACAGAGTTGGTTTTAACAATTAAACTTCTAACTTATAATCCTGTGTTTAGTTTAAATAAATTATAATTCCGAACAGTTCATTAGACCATACTCCAAGGAATGCATTCTAACTTATGGAATTCTTATTTTATACGTTACTTGTTTTCTAATTTAGCGTTGGATCTATTTTATTGTATAGAATATTTTATATTTTTAGCAAAATGAATAATCAAAGTATTTAATTTAGATACTTTCTAATTAGCAAGTAAATAACCTCATATGAATATTTTATATTATTTTTACAGCAGTTCCATATTAATTAATAGTGTTATAAGTAAAATTAGATATTTTGAATATTTTATACTTTCGTAATAATATACTAACAAACTGCAGATCGGTATGTTAATATGTTGTTAAAATTATATCTTAAATGTAATTGTAACGATAATATTTCGTGAGTTGTAATTAATTCCCGTTAGCATTATACTGTTTTAGAATTTACTATATGCCTTCAAGTATTCACGTATTTATTCCGTTTGCTACTTTTATATTGATCAAATTAATGCTTTAAACCTACTTAACTAATTTATTCAAATACCTATTGAAGCAATTGTCATTTAGGCGTCAGAATTTTGAGATCAGAAATACTTATTAACAGCATTTAAATGCAAATAATTTTTGCATGGTCATGGATGGATATGTTGACCGCTACTAAGCAATACATGCCGCGAGCAAAAGCTTCTGGCATTTTTTTAAAAGTGTTTCAAAACTGAAAAGCGTATAATGACATTAAAGATTAATGCTAACAAAATAAACGATCCAATGTGATATCCCTCCTAATACTCACCTTGACAGGAGATGCATAGAATAATGATAACAATTCCACAGAGATATTTCTCAGCCGAATTCCGGTTGATGGCCATGATTCCGACGCTAGGGGAGAAGTGAATATTGGTGGAAACTTATTGAAAGTCTACTGAAGGATAAAGCAAATATTTTCCACGTACTGTATAATAACAGTGTCAGTCCGTTTTCGGCAAATGTGATAGTCTTCCTTTTAGTAACGATACTGTATATCTGTTCTCCAGCCTCTAAGGATACTGGTTAGATGGATGTACCTATATACCTCCAGCTGCCTAACGTATCGTCACGTGACTCGAACTCTCTCATATACATCAAACCCACGTCTTCATCCGACGGGCCAAATGAAAACAAATATTCCTAGCGGGTTTTCTGCGGCGACTTGTTGCGCACCGTGGCAAAGGTAGGTAAAGATTAACTCCCCCCAGGGTGCCGTGCCACTGCTGTGAAACAAATTGTTAAGAAAAAGTCCGCCAACACTCGAGTGTAAGATGGTTATCCCATAACATGTAAAAAAAAAAAAAAGGAATGACTAAATAATGCTCTATTGGGTAGGACACCAGTAAAGTGGATTACGTGTAGATGCGCCGGATACCCAGGCTTTAGAATGAGCTGAGAGAATGATAAGGATGAAAAGCGATATCTTAATTCGATTAAATTCCCTGATTTCGCTCCGTGTATTGGATTAAATCCAATGGTCGTTTGTCTTGTTGAGAATCCTATTATGTCTTGTGTGAGTAAGGTTTAAAGAGAAAACAATCGATTGGATGAGAATGCGTCAAAGACAGAAAGATAGGGCATTCTTTATAATAAGAAGTCGTACATTGAGTGCACAGACACGTTGCTATTAATAAGAGATTAAAATTTATTAAAGAGAGATTTAACTATGCGAATATATTAGCATTAGTTACTACACATGATGAAGATTTTTCCATCTGACAGAAACATTCACGTTTGTGTCCGAAAATCCCAATTTCAACAGAGCTCTTAGTAATGAACGAAATTAGATACCTCGGAAATTCAATCAAAACAATTTCGGAACATCGGAAGCAGTTAAATGCTTTAAACATGATTATCGAATTCTACGATATCATTAAGAAGCTGGATGAAACAGAATGTATTGCGTTAATAATTTCTGTTTGTATAATTATTCATTTCGTATAAAATGAAATTAATAAAATTAAAACCATTCATGATTTTCTTTTTTTTTTTGTCTCGAACTACCAAATTAATTATGCACATCATTTGTGTTGTCCTTCGGTTCTATATAAATTTAACCCAGTACAATATAATACAATAATTAATTCCGCTGATGATATCAAGAAACGAACTCACAGCAAGTTTTAATTCTTTGAAGCATTTTTTTCACATCACTGTATTATATATTTACGTGATTTGTTAATCAGTAAACAGTGTATTAAGTCCTTTAATTGTGGATTAATCAATTTTACTGAACGAAAACCCGTTTAGGGAAGAGAAAAAACCCTGTTATCTTAAAATAAGAGTGATTATCACAGTCTCAGCTGAACTGTCTTATAGAGGATCTTCCGGAAGAGGAGAATCCGAACTCAGTTCTTCCCAATCAACGGATGTCACCATTACCAATTCAGCTACGGTGGATCGAGTACCACCAGCAAACAGTGTTTGAGAAGACGCAGGTATATAGAATTAAGGACGAGAGGGAAAAAAGTAGTTAGGTGGATATGTATTTGAATAAATGGATGCACAGAATCCGCTGGAATTCCTGTACAGGCTTAAAAAGACATTGGAGGAAAGGTGGATGTATGTTTAACAGACAACATGCGTGCGTGCATCAGTATACCTGTCCAAAAGGTACACGTACAAAACAGATCCTAATTGTAGTGAATCATGAGAGAGAGAGAGAGAGAGAGAGAATACAAGATCGAGAAGCAAATTCCGATCATCTTTGAGAATTTGGCAAGACTAAGTGATGGACCCAAGAGAATTTTATTAGACATGTTACAATTACCATAACTAGGTGGGGATGTCCAAACCACTTATCGTTCTCAATAAATTTGAGACTGCCTTGAAAAGGATGAGTGGTTTAGGGTCAATTATTTGTTCTTTCCTATAATATACGAACTCATACATTTTTCTACAAAAATGAATGTGTACAGGTAACTACAGTTATCATCCAGTTGATGAAAAAATAAGGAAAATAAGAGCTTGATAGCAAAAGTTTCTAAAAGCTCCAGAAATAATGGAATTAGCGTAGTCTAACTCCAATCATTTCAATTGAAGGCGACTATAGTAGTGTGGATACATTCTCTCTGAGAAGAAATTTGTTTCCCAAGCTGATGAGGCTCCAATACCGTCTGAAACTGCACTTCCTATTCATCATACATAGAGCATATCCAGGCATTTCCGTTGCTCGAGTAAACAGCGTATCCACTTCTTCAGCCAGCAGGTCGTTGACACGAGAGAACGTGATGTGAATGTCCTTAGATGGTAGATGAATTCTATTTCCCTTGTGAGATCACCATCCTGCTTATTGAAAGTCTGAAGTAGTAACACGTTACCGTAGACTTAGGCTCTCCACCCATAAAAATATTTAAATTTCTCAGTTACTATATGATATTCAAATCGTTCTAGATCTTCAGAAGTAAGTGATTTCTTCATTAATTAAAACAATGCATGAGTGATGAGCAGGTTCTTGTTAGTATTACTGCACTCCTATACATTTCAATTAAAGAAGGTTTCTGATGAAAACACTTTTACAGTTTATATTCAACCATTAAAAAAAGTTGAACTGTCTTCTCATTAATAAATTCTTTTGACAAAACTCTTTGCTGTTATCAAAATGTCGCAAAACGTTTGTCATTTTCTGATTTTAAATTAACCACCAAATCTGAACCAAGCAATCTCCAAGGTCCTGACTTTTAGGAAATTGTAAGTAAATTCTAAATCAGTTTGAGCAAAGCGTTTATTTTATTTTTATTTATAAATTTGAGTATCTTCTTACATAATTTGTAAGGTATAATTCTGCATTGTCTGAGTGCGTATCAGTATATACACGTAAGTTTTTAATACATAATTTTCACCGTGCGGTGTGACACTGCTACCTTGCTTATTATTGGCATAAAGTGGCTAATTAAAAAAAACAAAAGCGCACGATTAAGTCTGTAAATGAAGTTCTTAGATTATCTATTCATTAGACTAACCTTATGATAGGTGCAACAGGTTTACAAGCTTCTGTCTGAAAGTGCAATTCATATTATTAAGTGTCATTCAAAGCTGCAGAGATTTCTTTATCTTAAACCTAATCTTTGGAATCGATAGTTTTAATTCGTATGCAATTAGAGAAACAATTTTTTTCTAAGCACGAGATACACTTCTTAAGAAACAACATCTAGAATACGAAACAAGAGATCTGAAGAGAAAATATATTTCTCCTACTACTTTTTTTATTCCTCTTTGTAATGTTCGCGTTTCTTAAGGGAGCGTGAGAAGACGATTTGTCAAGTTTGACGCCAAGTGGGATTAAAGGATAAACAAGTTTCTTTCTTTACAACAAACTTCTTACGCCAACCACAAAGACCAGTGTTCCGATTCGGCTGTGATGAATTGAAATAAATTACGATCTATTATTATCTTTAATCCGTGGGAAGATTAGACAAATACGCAAACCGCATATCCGGACGCTTGTCAAACAGTGATTATAATGTCCATGGCGGGATTATTCTGCCTCTAATGACAACGACTTAAGTGGAAATCATTGTATTAATTGAGGGATTAATTGCGAAAAAAATATGTGAACGTTGTTATATTAATGAAGACATCTCAAAAGTGTAATTAAGACACAACAAATGACATTCATCTTCCTATATAAAAAATCAATATGCGAGTGTATTTTATATGAAATAAATTAAAAAAAACATTATGCCAAAAGACTGCATGCATATAACGCAGTTGGTTTTCACATTTCTTATACTGCTAGGCAATTGGTATTAATTTTATTATTTGAAACTATTCGTGGGAATTCATTTAGTAGATGAAACTGTTTATGCTATTTAGTTCCATACACTTTTTATTTTATGGTAATGATTTAAAATATCTGCTGTATTTAGAGAATTTTAGGAAATAATCATAAGCTATATAAATAGTGAATTATGATTATACGTAAAATAAATTAAATTAAATCTGCTAAAGACTTTTTATTCTGAAAAGGAGTAGGTTTAGCTATAAGATTTTTGAAAACTGGAGGGCAATTAATCTCCATCCTTAGATAATTACAGATAGCTGTCTCATGACTCTCAATGATTTTAATTGGTGCCTGGGAAGAGAATACCGCAGATAAATCCCGCCATCTCGTGGTCCCTAAGCTTAACTCTATATTATAATTATTTTTTTAACATAGAGTTCTACGGTCTATTTTGTTTTGAGGGATTAAAAATCTCAGTGTTCGGGTTTCTTATCCATGCCAGAGATCGACAAACTTCGCAACTGGTCAACGAGAGGCTTAGGAAAGTTCCTCTAGAATCGAACTTAAACAATGTTTCTTCGTGCGACTTAGCGCTGTCGATTCGAACGTCATTTACACAGTCCTTACTAAAAATAAAATATGTCTCATTATTATTTCTAGAAATATGTAATTGCAGAGACAAAGCATCTAGAACAGGGGTCACCAAAGTTATTTGCCCGTCGACCCCTTCAAGAGTTTCTTGACTTGTTATCGACCCCCTATATTTTACTATTACGTAATTATAATAGGACAAGCAAAAAAAGACGCTTATGTGAGTTTTTAGATTGTTTATTTTATAGTTACAGTGTTTATTGTATGTATAATATAGTATATATTATTATATTACTATTACTACTACTATTACTATCACTAGTAATATCAGTGGTATTACTAGTGATATTAATAAACTACCGGTATTAATATCACTGGTATTACTACCAGCGCTGCTCAACTCTTCAACATAGAGAAGTTTAGTTCGTGAATGAATAACGATTGAATTATAATATGTACGTTGATGAATTTTAGAACATTAACGCTCACTTGTATGTCGATGCGCAAAAATGAGACTGGGATCGTATACTTGTAAGTATCAGTAAATGAGAACCACGCACGTGTTGCAATCTCGCTCCCACTGCGCCGGCCGGCAGGAACCACCAACATCCGTCCACCATCCGTCCACCAACATCCACCATCTATTTTCATGACCTTACTCCATCTTACAGGTCCATGAATAGGACCTGTAAGATGGAGATACTGATCCCACGATTCACTCTTAATTGCGTTGTCATTACCTCCACGTCTTTTGTCGTGAAGGTAATCCAAGTTAACCGAATTAAATATTACCCATACAACGATGTCTTATATTTTTCTGTCGACCCCCAATCGACCCCTGAGCCCGAATCAACCCCTAACAATAACATATCGACCCCAGGGGGTCGATATCGACCCCTTTGGCGACCACTGATCTAGAATGTGTAAAAGTATGCGTTAAATCAGACCCATAAAGTGAGAAATAACAGAATTAAAAGTATCATTTTTATTATTAAATCTCCTTTGGCTGTTTTTGTTTTCTTTTGTACATTGCAACATATATACAGAGGGTATTGTTTCTACAGTTTAAATAGGATTCAATTAGGCTTAAATCTTATCAACTGTCTTTTAATCATTACCAAGTTATTATTACTTGCACGCTCCTTGTTCATATAGGATGTGAAGCAAATATCTCCATAGGTAAAATCTATGATTCGGTAATCAAATTGTGTCTATGCGTTTTACAGACAGACCTTTATATGGTAAAAATTATATATAATCCTTTAAAATATACTATATTAAATTGAATTTTTTGCGCAAAACAAATACTACTCACTGTAATAATTTTATACGTTTAATACAATAAACTTTTATGATTAGTATATTACTTTGCTGTAATCACAATATTAAAGTGTGAGCTCTCAAATACACTTCAAGAATATTTTACAAAGCCTTTCGAGTATTAAAATTGAATCTTACTTTTTCAATTATTGTACAAAGTCTACAGAAAAATATGTATTACAATGAACAAAATCCTTTTTATAATTAGACAGAACGTTAACCTGACAAATGAATTAAAAAGGTATCTGGATTATTATTCGCTAATTATAGTCTTTAAATATCAACTAAAATAAATTGCAACTTATTAGAGTCAGTACTATATTTAGTAAACATAAATTCGCAGAGGTGGAGACTCCGAGAAGGTTTATACTGTTGTCAGTATTTCAATTATCATTTTCATCGTCTCAAAAAAATTCCTTATTGTAATAACCAAGTACTTAAGCCAAGTATCTAAGCTTTCTTTCATTAACTTACTTTTTTATGCAATAAATATTTCCTCTTCATTTGAAATAAATAAGAAAAAGAAAGCAAGCTTAAATACCTTATTTTTCTAATTCCACTAAAAACATATAGATTAGTTTTATCAGACTAGATCTTCAAAATTAGCGATTCATATCACATAACGTCATAACTAGGTTCAAATATCGGACAGGCCACCTAATATAGGGGATTGGAATAATGATATTTCTTTATACAAGTGTATCAAGAGCCGTAGTGGAGAGGGCCCTCCTCCACAACAGTGGAGATTTTTTCCTGGTGCTACCATAAATATTTTCAGTTCTATTGCTAAAATATGACATTGTTGGACTGGTCTTAGAATTGTACTTTTCTTGAATAGCAAACGCCTGTTTTTCTGTTTCTTCCAATTCTCTCAGCAGATCATCTATGTAGCGTCCTTTGGTTTCTAAATTTTTATTGCACTGAAGTAAAGTTCTTTGGTTTTCTTCAATAATAGCTTCTTGCTTTTCGTTCAAAGCTATCGTTTTCTTAATGCAAGCTTTCAGATTTTCCACGCATTCTTCTAGTTTGTTATTCGGATCAAAGTGCATGTCGACCGATAGACGTTTAAAAGTCTTAGTATTTCCTTTTTGAGTGTTTTCGGCTACCGAATACCTTAAAAGGGTCTGCAAATGTTTGAGGTGTTCTTCCTCTTTCTCAATTTTTACGTTAAGCTCCAGAAGATTTTCATAAATTTGAAGCAACTCTTTCAGAGACTCTTCAGAAATCGCCGAACTTCCGCTAACAGTGTAGTCGCTGCCATCTTCGCGATCGCTACACAGATAAGTTTCCTGCAAGTAATTTTCACCGATTTGTCTGGTTCTCATTTCATGGATGCGGGTCTCGTGGTGCTCGATTTCTTCGTTCTTTTTAAGAATCAGCTCCATCTGATGGGTGATTATCTTTTTTTGAGAATTGACAATTCTTTTCAGTTGAGGAATGTCGGCCTGATTATAAGTAGATCCAGTTGACCTGACAGATGGCGCCTGGTGGAATTTAGAAGGTTCTCCATTGCTTGACTGCATATTTTTTAATCGAGTTCTTCTCGTCTTGAACTTATCGAAACGAACGTATCGGTTGACCTTTTTCATTAGAAGACGTACGTTTCTTTGTTCTTCTCCCCAAGCTTTCCACACTTTTAATATCTTTGCCCTTCGAGGTAATGGACGCTCCACCTGTCTCCACCTCTCGACGATAGCGAAGTGTCTAAAATCCCGCTCTTGAACAGAATACTTAAGACCATCGCTACATTGAAGTATAGCTTTAATGAGATCATCACAGGTGGTCTGTCGCTTAACCCCCGTAAGCCAGATTACTCTTTGGTCAATCCATACTGGAATCTGCGAACCCATGTCGCCGAAGTGGACAGTAAAGCTGAAAAAGAAATATAAACAAGTTAAAATGAATAAAAGTTGGTATAAAATATAATAAGGTAGATAAAAAACAAACAAATAAATAAAGAATGCACTGTATATAAAAGATGCAAATTCAAAATAGGTTTTAAACTCAATTGGCCATGGGATCGCACGAGTTTCTTAAATTAGAACTTCATGTTATTATTTCTCAATATACACACTTCTTAAAAAATGAATCAGAACATTTAAGATACACGTGAATGGGACTGTTTATCAACCCATCGGAAGACTTTTAAAAATAATATTATTATGAAAACTCTTTGTGTAATTCTTTTTAATATTTATCAACATTATGTAATTTCATATTTTTACATTACTTATTTTCTATCTTCCTATTTAAATAAGTACTTTATTATTATTATTATTTGGTTACAGCTAGAGATTAATGAGAGTGTGAGGTGTTTAGTTAATATACAGCTGATGTTAACTTCATGACAGGTTAATGTTATGACAGGTTGTGCTGCCATCTATCGTATTGAACGAGAACAATTGAAAAATATGAATACAAATTTTATGATAAGAAATTTCACTAATGTAAATAAGATTGCAATTATGGTGATTTCATAATCCTGATAATAAATGACTTTAAATTCCAATAGATATTTTCGATTAAAACATGCATCAATGTGACTTTTTTTTCAATACTTGAAATCATTCATTTCAGGAATTAACATTTTTTGAAGTAATGTTTTACAGCAGAATGTTGGATAATTCAATCACTTTTTATAAACGAAAAAAAAACCTTCAAAATTTTTCATCTGTTTGTTGAACAGTGAATTTTTTCATAGAATATCCAGCTTTGCTAAATGATTCTTGCATGAATAACGATCCGTTTTTTTTTTTTTTAAATTTATGTCTCTCGAAATGAGATAATAAATATCTTAAAATGAGTCTCTCTCTCTCTCTCTCTCTCTCTCTCTCTCTCTCTCTCTCTCTCTCTCTTTCCCCACATATACAAAAAAAAACGATCTTGTCCCTTCGATGTATAAATAACAACCTTCCAAAGGAACTTGAAGAAAAAAAATTAAGAAGAAAATGAGAAAAAACAGAATTATCATTAACGATCTGATGACAAACGCGTATTTAATAAAGGTTTACCGAAACACCATTTAATTAAAATTACTCCCACTGTTTATTTAATCTCTCCTGCTAAAAGTAATTCCAACATGTTAATGAAGTAAAAATTGTAAAAATTGCAAACGAAAGTGATGGTCTAGAAATTAAACTCTATTAAACAATGTTTCGATGCATTTAATTAAATTAAAGAGACTAAAAAAAAAGAAGCAAATGTTGATTTTATGACGATATTAACGAACATGTAGGAGAAAATGAATATATTTAATTATATTTTCATTTTAATAGATATTTGAGTATTTCCATTTCAATAACAGTTAATGCAATAATGCTTTAGTTATGATACGCAACAATGACATTATCTATTAGGAAGAAGACATTATAACAGTGGTTTGTTTTATAAATTTAATGTTATCCATTAATAAAACGCATTTAAAAATGTAATGGAAATAATTTACTAATACTAATCTTCTGTTAAAACATAATGACCTTACAGGCATCACTTTTTATGCATAATTTTTAAAAATATGTTAGCTATTATATTTTCATTGTTAATTCCGAGTGAGGTAGCTTTATACATACATAGATATACATCTTCAAGGCCTACCTTTCCTAATTGGGTTGTGGGGGCAACAGCTGCAAGAGACACTTCCAATGGTCACGATCCTCTGTTACCAAGCTCAGGTGTTTTCTGATGGGATTCCCAAATGTGTCCACCCAAGGTTTTGGATGTAATCTATGCAACGAGTCCTTGGCATTCCACGTGGCCACCCACCCTCTGGCTTGGCAAAGAGGGCCTGCTGAGGGAGCCTCTCTTGTGGCATTCTAACCAGGTGCCCGTACCAACGTAACTGTGATCTCTCAACACGGAGAAGCAGCGGTTGAGTATTGAGGGTTTCCCGAATTGCAGAGCTTCTGACACTGTCGAGTCTTGTCAGCCCCGCAACCCCTCGAAGGAACTTCATTTCAGCAGCTTGGATTCGTGTCCGCATTCTTTCGGTCATTACCCAACTCTCATGACCATAGGTGAGGATGGGAACATAGACTGTATTGAAGACAGCCAGCTTTGCCTTCTGGCTTAACTCACGCTTCAATACTACCGAACGGCCAAGCTCCCGCAATATTGAGTTTGCTAAGCCAATTCGAGTATCTAGCTCTACGTCCCATTTTGCATCATTCGTGAATATGGAGCCAAGATATTTAAACTTCTCCACTTGCCTCATTGGGACTCTTACATGTAGAGTACACTGGGATGGTTGTCTTGAGACCACAAATGTTTCAGTTTTGGCCACACTGATCTTCATTCCGGCGTCTGCACAAACAGCTACAAACTTATCCAGGGTCCGCTGGAGGTCATCTGTGGAAGAGCTAAGCAGAAATAGGTCATCTGCAAAAAGCAGACGTCCAATGCTACATCTTCCAATTCTGACACACTCACTGGCTCGGCTGTGCCTATCAATCCAGTCCATAAATATTATGAAAAGGAGGGGTGAAAGAACACACCCTTGGCGGAGGCCAACGGAGACTGTGAAAGGTTCACATTTTGTGCTGTTTACCCTGACACAAAACTCTGGGCATTCATACAGGGACATGATGGCAGCTAATAGTTGGCCATCCACTCCATACTCCTGTACGACTTGCCAAAGCTTATCCCAAGTAAACCCGTCATATGCCTTCTCCAAGT
This sequence comes from Typopeltis vanoorti, assembly GCF_054136105.1. NCBI lineage: Eukaryota > Metazoa > Arthropoda > Arachnida > Uropygi > Thelyphonidae > Typopeltis > Typopeltis vanoorti. Next base: position 61,033,542 of record NC_143573.1, on the reverse strand, counting down.
CCACAAAACATGTGTAGACATTCTTGCCATATTCCCAAGATTTCTCAAAGACTTGCCTTAAAGTGAAGATTTGGTCAGTTGTGCTTCTACCAGGACGAAAGCCACTTTGTTCTTCCTAGAACTTTGACTCAACTATGCTCCTGCACCGTCTTTCCAAGCACCTAGCATACACTTTCCCAGGCAGGCTGAGCAGAGAGATGTCACGATAGTTACTGCATTTCTTCTGGTCTCCCTTCTTGAAGAGAGGTATTACTATGCCTGTCTGCCATTGCTTTGGTGCTCGCCCAGATATCCAAGCAGTCTGACACACTCGAGTCAGCCAGAGAACACCGTCTCGATTTATGGCTTTCAGCATTTCGTGCCGAATTTCATCATCGCCATCAGATTTGCCCGATTTTAGCTATTTTATTGCTAAATGGACCTCTTCTGCTGTGAGACTAGTCATTGCCCCGATCTGCACCTCTTGGATATCCACAACTGCTGGGCCACCAGGATTAAGAAGGCTCTCAAAGTATTCCCTCCATCTGTGGAGAATATCCTTCTCGGTTATTAAAAGTGCACCATCAGAGGCCTTAATTGCCTTTGCTGTGCACAATTTCCTCCCTCAAAGGCAGCAGATGGCCTGCCAGAATACTTTGTTTGCATTTGCATAGGATGAGTCTAATCTTTCTCCAAAGGATTCCCAAACCTTCTGCTTTGCTGTCTTTACTGCCTCAGCAGCAGCTTTTCGTGTCTCAGCATACCGCAAACGCATTTCAGGTGACCTGACCCTAAGCCATGTTAGGTAAAACTCCTTTTTTGTCCGGAACAGTTTTTTGGACTTCTTGGTTCCACCAAGGTGTCCTTTTCTCACTGCCCGTTGCCACGCCGAGCCGCTTTCTGCCACAGCATGAAAGTGCAGAGGCAGTGACAACTGTTCTGAACAGCTTTCACTCCTCCTCAACATCTGCAGTATGCTTCCGAATCCCTTTGAACCTGGAGGAAATGTCATCTGCAAAATTCTTCCTCACAGCCTCATTTTCCAATGCCTCCCATTTCACGCGGTATAGCTGCTTAGGTCTACCAGCGTTGATGGTAGCATCTGGTTTCTGAAGCCGTAGAGTGCACACAACAAAGTGGTGGTCAGTTGACGGTTCTGCCCCTCTTCTCACACAAACGTCCAACACTGAGGAAAATAGGTCTGCTGAGACTATAAAAAAGTCAATCAGAGACCTTTGTTCTAGTGTATTCCTGTACCAGGTATACTTATGGGCTTCTCGGTGCTGGAAGAAGGTATTCATTATGGACCAGCTGTTAGTACAACAGAAGTCCAATAATTTCAACCCATTCGCGTTAAGGTCAGGGGCGCCGTTCCACCCAACCACACCCCTCCATGTCTGGTCATCTGTACCAACATTGCATTGAAGTCACCCATTAGCAGGACTGATTCCATGTCTGCCACCCTGTCAAAAGCAGCATCCACTTCCTCTAGGAAGGCAGAGTATTCTGACTCCAGATTAGATGCATAGGCTTGCACCACAGACAAATCATGGTTTTTCATTTGACGCCTTAGCACACATACCCGTCTCCCAAATGGGATCCACTCAGCAAGACAGTCTGACAGCTAGGCACTTGTGACTATCCCCACACCCGCCTGAGCAGACATTGTCGGGCTCACACAAGAGCAGTAGAGCTTCCACCCCTCATCCAGGTCGACAGTTCCAGAGCCTCTCCTCTCCTCTTGGCCGAAGAAAGCCCGACTAAGTCTAGCCGGTAGCGCTTGGCTTCCTCAACCAGTTCCAACTCCTTCCCTGTCAGAGAGAAGATGTTCCAGTTGCCTAAAGCCATGGTCTGGTGCCGTTGTCTTTGCCATTTCCGTCCTTTTGCAGAACTATTTCTTTGCGCTGTCCCTAAACACCTCCTCAAACGGGTAGCGGGCCCATTGATGGAGTTTCCTCTAGCAGAGTGCTGAGGAGTGGTGTCTAAGGGAGACTGTAACATATTTTTCGAACGGGTCCCTCTGCTTAAAACCCGGACGCGTCCCTTGGTAACCCGCGCGACGGACAATGCGGTATGAACATTTTTTGATGGCCTGATCATGTTACAGCGTTTGATAATGTCCTGTTAGCACAAGACGAAATCACACAGCAAAATAGGAAAGATTCCCCTCGAATACTCTAATAGTTCGGAGAAAGGAGCAAGAAGAGAAGAAAGAAAGAAGCAAGGGAGGAACAGGAAGGACCAGTCTACAGATAATATAACAGATGTGTATTACATGAAGTAAGGAATGGTCCAGCATCAGGTACCTCGGGTTTTCCACGCCCGTACTCACTAAAGTGAGCCCCTGAGGAAGCTTTATTCTCCTCAATATTGTTTTGCATTTTAAATATATTCATTAAGAGTCCAGCAATTTAACCAATTAGAAATTGGGCCATTTTTTTATAGTTAGTTAGTTTCGTATGATGATACAACGGCCGTGAGTCACTTTTACGGGAAGGTACGGCACCATCTCAATCCCACCAAATTTTATCCAGGCTCGAGACCGGCATTACTGACGGATCAGGCCTATGGCTGGGTCAGTATTTCTGACTGTAATCCGTGTGTGTTCACGGGAGCGGTTTGCCTACTTGCGAGATGAAAAACACCAGGATAAACTGGGAAAAACCCTGCTGTCCACGCCCAAGACCGGCTAACTTGGCTATGGCTGAGGAAGATCTTTAAGCTCCTCACGTTAGGGTGAACACTAACGCCTCCTTTTGGCTTAAAATGCAGAAAGCATATTTGTGGAATGGCGAATTAAACTTAGTTCAAACTCAATTTAAATCCACGAATGTTTCAGATTAGTTAACAATGCCTTACGACAATCTTTTAATGTGGAAATTACAGTTTACATCCATTCGTAAGTGCAGTGTCATTATCGTTACGAACTCTTTATCTGGTCATTATAGTCATCGGCTACAAATGCCAAACAGTAAATTTTGTACTCATTAGTCAACACTTTATTGTGTGAAGAAAAGTATGCCTTAACCGTTTTAAGTATTTTTTTTTTACTAAGTGCTAAAAAACAGACTTAATATTAACGAAGTAGTTCTACTCTTCTTCGCAACTATAAGCTCAAAGTTAGTATAAAATATAATTTATCAGCCCATACTTTTCCCTTGTTGATTGATCTAAAAATAAAAATCAAATAGCTAACAGTGAATGAAGCGGCTTGCTGAGTTGGTTAAGTGCGACGTTACGGTCAGTTGATTGCATCGTGAAGCTTGCTTGTTAGACACGCTTGGCTGATTTCTTCTCAGGGGTGCTTGCTGTAGGAAGGAGATGAAGAATGGGAACGTAAAGGAATTTAAAGGCACCATAGGTGTCAGTTTAGTACTGACGCTAGGCGCCTTATACATTATGATCTCTCTCGGCAGTGTTGGTACAATAAACGTTCTGATAGGAGTGTGTAGATGTTAATGAATAAAATTTCTGTGTGTGTGTGTGTGTGTGTGTGTGTGTGTGTGTGTGTGTGTGTGTGTGTGTGTGTGTGTGTGTGTGTGTGTGTGTGTGTGTGTGTGTGTGTGTGTGTGTGTGTGAAAGTCGTTAGCCTGTTTTGAATTCTCTAAGGATTAGTAATATTTTATATAATTACCGGTTTCATTGACTTCGTATCGGAAATCTTAAAGATTCCAGATAATTCAAAGTATATAGTGGTAAAGTTGAATCTGATCTTTGATTCCAAATGGTTTCAGATGTCTCTGCAAACAATAATTCACTATACACTAGACACTGAAGGAAATGTATATTTATAAAATGCAAAGTGCTTACGTATATTGTCTTTCATTGCTGGAGAAAATTACCTTTTAAAAGTTCATAAGGCATGACCTAAATCCGGTTTTTTCAGAATGTCCTTTGAAAAGATTCTGCAATTAACATTTCAGAAAGTTTGTTCACTGCGTTGTTTCCTCTTCGGCATAATTTGAAGGCATATTTCTACAGATTTTCATTTAAGAAAGAGTTCTTACATCCGCCGAAGCATTTATCGACTTTGCTTAAAATTATAACGTTTTAGAATAACATGAAAGCTGTGAACATCTCTAAACAGTACTGCAATTTGTTCTTCACGAATAAATAAATAATTCTGCAGAGTTTGAACCAAAGAACAATCCTATTTAATACATTTTATTGTCTAAAAATGATATAGTAATTAGAAATAAATTTATCACTAAAACCCTCTACATCAGCGATTTTCAACCGGTGTGCCGTGGCACATTGGTGTGCCGCTAGAGGTCTTCAGGTGTATCGCGAGATTTATGAAAACTAATTAATTGAAAGAAATAATGTCGTAATTTGCGTATTTATTTATTAGTATCTGGTCTTCCCTCTTCTTGTGTGTGTAAATCAATCAAAATTATGCCTATTTTTTTGCCAGATCATCAAAAAAATTAAAAGAATATATTTTTAGTGTGCCGCAGAATTTTAATAATTAGTCTAGGTGTGCCGTATTATCAAAAAGGTTGAAAATCACTGCTCTAAATTAAAACAAATCAACAAAAACAAACAAAAAAAATGTAGCCAGTTTGATAAATAAAACACGCACGCTGTTAGTAAATCGTTCCTCGTTCCGACGAAGCTTTGATTCAATCTGAACCCCAATTTATGCCCATGACTATCTATATAGTGAGGTTACAGACCACAAATATTTTTTTTTTAATCTTGGTCTGCAAATTTTTAATTGGATTAGTCTTCGTTAGAAAGGCATTAAGGCATTTTAAAATGTATGTCTACATAATTTCCCATGTTTATTAATCAGTCAACATTCCATAATAATTTAGAATTAAATAAAATTCTCTTGAATTTTTTTAGATTATAAATGCTATAAACAAACGATGCAAATTAAATCCTGTGAAAGTTAAATATGCTATAAATTCAAATTTCTGTATATTAAATAAGCCTGTAAATTAAACAATGCAATATAAATAATGTTAATCTTGTAGAAAGGGAGGTGAAATGGGCTGGCCAGGTTAGCCGAGTGGTTAGCGTAGTCGCTATTCAACCGACAGATCGTGGGTTCGAATACCGCAGTGGGGGGGGATGTTTGTGATCGTCTTTAAGTGGGATGAATTAGGGTGTTAGACCGGGATGAATTTCATCCTGCTGTGAAACCACTTATTGGTGGTTTGAAGTGGCTTGAGAAAGTTCCATGGTCGTTCTCTAGTGTAAGTTTACCGGACTATGTAAAAATAAATAAAAACATGTATAAAAGAGGGGGATTTTTTTACCCCACCCACGGTACAAATGTTTCAACAGCAAACGATACGGTATATTCTTTTTAATAACGACAGCGAATAAAATTTTTGACGCCACCAATTCGAATTAAACGAGTTTACGCTTACGGTTCTCGCTTTGACAGCCGCATCGTGAGAACGCGCAGTAGGAATGCGGTTAAGTGTTCAGGAAATTATCGGAACTTCCGGTTTCTGGCTTCTTAGTGATATATACTGTTTCGTGACATTGGGCTGTCTGTAGGTAATAACAACGTCCACACTTTATCGATGAATGCTTCTGTTACGTTCTCAGGGATAACGTCCTGTTTGTGTTGAGTTACTTGACCATTATAAGGGATAAATGTTCTCCTAACATCTCAAATGCTATAAAGTATCAGTTAATGAGAAGATCAAGGAGCATTTGCTACGTTAAAAGAGAGAAAATGGAAGATGAAATATGTTTTATCGGTAATTCAGCTGAATGTAAGAGCCATTAGAAGAAGCTAGCCAATGATTCCAACTAAACAGTATTTAATGTTCAGTAAATCCATGCGTATAGGATTCAATTCTTAATTATGTCCAAACAAATCATAAGCAGTAACGCAAAAATATCTTCCTTATCAAATTAATTTAGAAGTGTGCGATCCTTTCTCACTGACATTAAAATATCTGTAGCATCCATTGAAATATTAACTGAAATCAGTGGCGGCTCGTGGCTTGAAATCGTGGGGGTGCTGCAACTTTCGAAATATACGTACACACTGTAAGTACAGTATGTACGTGTTTGGATAAAATATCAAAATTATGGTAAAATTAAAAAAAATTAAACATGAAAAAATATTGTTTATTATCGATAAAGTTATGCAGTTTGGTATAATTCAAAATTACTCAAAAATAAAATTTATTCCTTTAATTGTAATTAAAGGAACGGATTTAGAATTTTTGGACAATATTTATTTAAAGAAACGGAGTAAACACGAAAAGCACTACGAACACTCTACTACTGGTGTAAACTGCATATAAACAATAGTGGAACTGCGCGACGGACAGTGCCGCATTACGCCAATAGCGCGCATCTCACTATGACGTGCATATGCTTGCGCGTGTAGCAATATGACACTGTGGTAAACACAGTGCTGCTAGCGCCCTCCTAAGTGCTACAAGATGGATTTTTATTATTTTTTGTACAAAATAAGAGAATTGTATAGGATTGTTGATGATAAAATTAAATATTACAAGCAAATATAAATAAATTAATTAATATATTTATATATCGAGAAAAATTGGGGGTGCTGCAGTTCCGTATTGCCTATGCACGACCCGTCCCTGACAGAAATACTAGAAGAGTCGGATTTGGTGTCAGTCAGAATTCCAAGTGGTCGCATGGAGTGCCGCTCTCACCACGCTCCTCGGCGTCTCAAAGTTACATGTACCACCAACTAAAATGCTTGTTATTGCTGCTCAGAAAATTCGGTTGCCGATGAGATAAAAGCAAATGGATATCGAGAACAGTTCATGTATTCACTTCGTGAGTGAACCAGGTTTTGAGGATTACTGCAAATGACACCACCACTACCATCACGGCTCTCATCGGATGCCATTTTGGATAGAGCAGTGGTGAGATCCAGATTCGGGCAAACACAACAAATAAAAATGTAATTCCCAATTATAATGAAGCCACTTCTAGCTTGTATATTCAACATTATTTATTGTAATTTTAAGCATTTTTTTCTGATTTTTAACAATTTTTCTGATTAGTAACAAGTTCTACATATTAAAATTTGCTAAATTAGCGCCAGCCGATGTGCAGTTAGAGAGAACTAAACGAATCAAATAAGTGTTTTCATACGAATGTTCTTAAAAGTATTTTATTCATTTTATTTCGCTTAAATATTTATTAGACTATTACTATCGACAGTATAGTATATTGCTTCACTGAAGATTTCAAACAGCCTCTTTTGAGAAGGCTCAGAAATTTCAGATCGTATCAAAGCTTTTCCAAGTTTATACTGTATTGTTGGATTTCAAAATATGAAGTTTCTGTTACTCTGGAGAAAACACTCATACTAAAATGCTATTAACTCGAGAAACCTAACTAAAAATACCTTGATAAAAGTTCATCTACTTGGTAACTAGAAGTGAACCTGAATATCTTACTTCTATCGACCTACAGTCATGAAAGTTATTGCGACGATATGCATAAGTAGTCTCTGCTTATTTCAAAAAATATAAAATAGCACGTAGTTGAACATTAAACATACTCCTAAGCACACTCCTTTCTTTTGAAGTTCCGCAATTTGCGAACCATATTTTAACGAACATGTTGTTCTCTGTAGTTCAGGAGGTTTCGTCAATGCCCTTTGGTTGGAAAAATCTGGGTTCGAATCCATCTAGGACACAAAGAACCGTTATGAGGATTTTTCATCTAAAGATGAGTTAGCTCTTCACATACGGAGGGGGGGGGGGTAGAACGGTGATTCCTGTGTGAAACTCTGGTTTTGTATTCCACAAAGCAGGCAAAGTAGCCAGGAGAACACACGTTTATTATTATAAGCAATATGAACTAAATATAAACAAAGAGGTTCATATTTAGGAAGCAAATTCTTCTTCTTAGAAGACAAAAAGTTCTGAAGTTGATTTCTAAGTGATGATGTTTGAGATGGCTTCGTATGAAGTGTTTCAGAAGGCTTTTTTTTTTCTCCAGGATTTACATTTTTCCAGTTGTGCCGATTATTAAATCTACTTTAAGGAGTAATGAATAGTTTTATGGTTTTATGGTCTACTCTTCAGAAATAATTCCTGAAATAATTCACATTCAACACATTTTATTAACATATTATTTAACTCACCACAACTAGGAGAATAGGCTGTATCAGTCATACTGTTGGGAATTACGAAGTGAAGCAGTGAGCCAGCTTTTGACTGATAATTGGTGTGTTATTTAGCAGTTTTGTCTAATTTGCAAGACGAAAAACTCTACTTTCCAACCAGTAAAAATGGTTAACTTATCTTCACTTGAAAGTTTCTTACATAGGTTTTTCTCATCGCACACGATATTCGAGCATACAACTTTCTAACCGGATGATGTTATATCGTCGGCTGAACTATGGTGATGTATCTATCCACAGTTACTTTTATATCGCGTTTCAGCTGTAATAATCTTCCACTTCTTGTAAAGAAAGAATATAGCGGTTTTGAGCTTACTAGCCCGGAACAGCCACTAAAGAGGTTCCAATTTGTGATGAGGAGAGAATTTCCTTGAAGTATACGAATCGTTACTATTAATACGATTTAGTGAGGCAACTAAAGTATTCTCTGGCTGCTTTATCTGTCTTTGCGGCATCAAAAACGACTTTTTTTCTAGGAGAAAAACTCGGCTACATTTGTATGAGGCTGACCAACTTCCCTCTAGTTTCACGGTCGATTACTCTGGTTCTAGATGAGAAAACTTTTTATCTCAACCCAAGGCCACACGTCGAGTCATTCTCCCTTTTATTCCACCGAAGGCATTTTTGCTATAGAAATGCTTCCTTTCAAATATCTCTGCATTTAATTGCAGAATGATGGAGGGCCAAGGTACATAAAACCACAACTACAAGAGAAAAAAAAGTCTACATCTTACTCTCATTCTTTACACGCGTAGTTTAGTTCTGGAAATATTCGTTTCAGTAGAAGATCAACTTCTTTGATAATCAAAAATAATATTTCTTGTTTAAAGAAAATTTCTATTTATACCGGATCTTTCTATAGGCATTTCCAAAACTTCCTTCTTTCTTCTAGGTTATCGAATTCCCTGAAAGGTTTGAAAAATACCGGCATTTTATTTGTCATTTTTGTTGACTTAGATGAAGAAACTGACTCTATGTAAACAACGTTGCAATTGACTTCACAAGAGTTTAATAGAGTGTGTGTTGTTAAGCATGTGGGCTCTTTTCCATGTGTAGGAAGCTGCTCTGCTTTATAGAATGCTGGTTAGAAGAGAAAATAATGATGATTATTGGAATGTTGATACAGAATAGATAAGAAGAATAAAAGAAATGTGGCGTATGGTAAGCACAAAATCTACCCGATTTGCTTCCTTTTATAATATGTATACAGATCTCCGTTTAACTTTGCTTGAACAAAGTCAAATCGCTATTGAAGTGAAATTTGTAAAGACATTTAAAATTAGAAATAATCATCGATGACTGTTTCCTAGTCATGGAATTTTAGTGTCAAATTTTGAATTGACACTAATCAAAACTGTTACTAGTTTTGATTTCATTTTATGACCAAATATATAATATTGAAATAAATCGTTGTTTATTTCAATATTAAATACTAAATACAATACTAAATACCATAATACATATTCAAAATAATAATATCTAAATAATAGTTTATTCTCGTTATATCATAATACAGTTTTATTTGATTTGATAATTCTTTGAATACCTACAGTGTATTATGGTAGCATTGAATTTGCGATGCAGGTAGCTAATATATAAAGATATGATAATTTTAACAATAGAAGTAATATATCTTTTTAAATTATGGTTTATTTGCTAATATTTCTGTTTGAATTATTATCTAATTCAAAAACTGGATTATCTTTGACAAATAGTGATAGTGTGACTTTCCTAATATGAAAGCGATTACCTGTAGTGGGGACAAGTATTCATTTCAATTCGCAAACAAAAAATAATTTTTTTATATAAAGTTATCCATTTTTTTACAACCTACACATATAAGTCAGATATTATAATACAGATGAAAGCAGACAAGTACAACAGATCACATCAAAAATGTTTCCGATATTTTGGGGATATTTCACATTTTTGACCACGATTCAAATTAGTTCTGCTAGATGGCAGCATCTGACCACATTCGACAAATGCGATAATATTCGAAGACAAACCACCTAAAAAATACTGTATGTGCAACGCACAGCTTATTACAGATAGTATTTCAAAAATGAAATATTCAGTAAAATACATAACGTTTTTTGATTTTATTGGCATTTTTCTTTTTTAACTTCGGCTATAAAATTAAATGAATGTGCCTTTCCGCTTCAAATAAATAAATGACTATATTCTTAGAGGATGAAAACTTGATATTTAAAATGCAACATTCGTTAAGTATTTTTGTTTGCTATTTGATAATAGTTTCTATTATTCATATATAACAAATAGTACTTGGATCAAAAAGAAAAATTCTGTAAATCTTGAAGCGCAGGATGTACCTGGTTCTCAATCTATTCCAGAACACACACACACACACACACACACACACACACACACACACACACACACACACACACACACACACACACACACACACACACACACACACACACACACACACACACATACCCACACACACAAAGTAGCACGACGGATATCAAAATTAGTACAAGGCTATTGGAGTCCTCTATGGATCTATACTGTCGAACACTGAGAACATTTACGGGATCTTTGAGACATATTGGACTTCCCAGCAACAAATTTCTGTCCTCAATTATCAATTCCCATCATCTTAGCTATCTGTACTTATACACATGAGTTAAATATTACCGACATATTCTTCAATGTCCAGTTCTACAAGATTATGAGACAAAATGAACTCAGATTCATCTTATCATATAACCCTTCGCTAGCAAGTGAAGTTATAAAATAATTTGCACATAAATTAACTTCTGGAATGGACGGCGTAAGATTTTATTTCCATACAAAATTCTTAGTTAACATTAACTGATTAGACTTTGTGTTCTGCATGAAAAATTAAGTTATGATGTAATCTCACGTCTTCGCTTTACGTCTTCTTCTTCTGCAGCTTCCCCCACTTAAGTGGGGTCACTGTTGATAATGAGTCTCCTCCACACCTTCCTGTCTTGGGCTGTCATTACATCCAAGTTCTTCATCTTCAAGTCCTCTTCTACCAGCTCCCTCCATCTCTTCTTTGGCCTCCCACGCTTCCGTCTTCCTTGCACATCCATCTGTATGACCCATCTTCCCACATATTCGTCCTCCCTCCTCATCACATGACCAAACCATCTCAACCTTGTCTCCTGTATTTTCCCTCCTAAGTTCGTAACTTTCACTGTTCCCCTGACATAATCATTTCTCAGACGATCCTTTCTGGTCACACCGCACATCCACCTAAGCATTCTCATCTCTGCTACTTCCATCCTGCTGATGTTATTTTTCCTCAGGGCCACAGTTTCTATAGCATATGTCATAGCTGGCCTCACTACTGTCCTATAGATTTTGCCTTTCAGATTGATCGGCACCCTCTTATCGCATAACACTCCAGCCATCTCCCTCCAGTTCCTCCAACCCGCTTGTATCCTGCATCCCACTTCTTTCTCAGCTCCTCCATCTTCTTCCACCGTTGAACCTAAGTATCTAAAGTCTCTCACCTTCCTGATAACATTTCCTTCCAGCTCCAGATCTGCCTCCTGTTCGCCGTCCACTGTGCAACACATATACTCTGTCTTACTTCTGTTCAGTCTCATATTTTTTTCACTGATGCAAAAAATATCCTCTCACCACACAGATAAAGAAACTTTGAAATTTGTCAATATTATAGAAGCTATAGAAGTATGCAGGTACACTAGAGTAGCTAACCGAGAGTTATCCATTTTATGATCTATTTGAATTTTATTCCAACCGAAAATAGGAAATTGGGTTTCCTTAAAAACACACAATTGATAAGCTGACTACAATTGTGCCTGATCCAACTGGAGTAAAGCAACTTTTAAATAATATGCACAGCGCTTCGTTGTATTGTAATTAATAATACTGTCGCGATTTGAAGAATACTAAATACTGTTACTTACCGGACGGAAAGATGAGTAATCAGAATGACAAACTATCTTCATTAGATTTGAGGCAGACTGAGCTGCTGATTGCAATGCAAGAAATCTAAAATCCACGTCCTACGTGGACATTTTGGATACTTAGTACTTATTCTAGTACAATAGGTTAACAAGTCAGCTGGTTTGCAGTCAACAATATCGTTGTTGCATTGTTTGACTACCAAAGAATCGTAACCACAATCATGTCACCAGGTCAAGGAGTATCTGACCTCGACATAAAAAGTAAAAGTTAGACTAAAATATATATTACGTATTTCCAAGAAATTCTGGGTTATGTTTATAACGAAGCATGCTAGTATCCGAGTGTTTTTGAACTGATATATTACCATTTGGTTTGGTCTAATTTTAATTACAGCCGAAAGTTCAGGGAAAAAATCGTTTCGTATGACATCAGAGATTGGCTAATTCACTTTTAGATTCAAGTAGTTATAGAGGTTCGCCATGTTTTAGACGGGATCCGAAACTATATCTTTCAAATTATCATCCTTCAAACAGGAACATGCCCTCCGTCGTGGTTCTAAGCCAATGTGATTTTAATATTGACAATAGCAACTTATACTTAACTATAACATTCTCACAACAAAGTGTGATTACAAAAGGAAAAAGTACGTTTAAGATTGTAAGGGAACTAACAAAACTTTCGTTATATGTAAATGAGAGCATTTGAATTACACTCCTCTTATCAGAGTTGTTACAAAGGGTAGACAAACAGTATCTAAATAAATCATCAAATTAATATTAAAACTTGTTTTCAATGCCTCTACTGATCGACTAACACAAGTATATTTAACTTTCTTTTTAGGCATTTTATTTTTAATGTTTAGCTGTTATCTTTCGAATGTTTTTCTCTTCTCGCTAGCGTCTGAAATTTTGATTGCTGTTATTACTGGTGACCTGCGAATTACATTATAGTTTTTGCTGCTGTAACCAATAAAAGAAGCAGCATAGTTAATGTTAGTCAAGAAAGACAGATATCAAAAGAGTCAGGGATAATACATGTTCCTTGCTGATTACTCTCCTATTGACATTAATTTTGACCCTTCTGTGATATCCTTTGAAGACGAACATGTCTAATCTAAACGCAGGATTTCCTTTTCCGAACTATAGGAAAAAGAAAAAGCCACCAGGTTGATTGACAATACTTCATGGCCTTAAATGCTTTCACTTATGGTCAACCTAACTTGAACCATTATTTGCAAGGGGAGAGTTTTCCCTAAACGGTTACAAGTTTTACTTTAATGGCAAGTATTATTCGTTACCATTGATAAGTAGATTTAATCGATGTGTAGATGTTAAATCTCGAACATGTTACCTGAATACGAAATAATCCCGTTCAAGGCTTGTCTTATTGTAAAGTACATACGAAGGTATCATAAACCCACGATCCAGTTGACTAAAACTACAGCATCCACAGGAAGATTCATCAACAATGAAGCTTGGGGAGAGATAGCTTTTCTTTTTAAGTGAAAAGTAAAATTTGTAGTGTCTCAACACTAAAATGAATAGATATTCCTAGAATTTTTTCCATGTTACGCCGCTAAATTTATTTACTCAATTTTTGGGACATTATTGATGTCTTAAAGGCTTAGATACATGAAGAATATTTTTAGCAGCTTGTAACTTCCCCACTACTGGGTAAAAGTCTCTCCTATGTCAAAGTCTCTCTACTTCTCCGATGGTGATCATCACGATAAATGTATGAAAGTGAAAGACAATTACAAACATCAATGCCCTAGGCGACATTCGAGCCCGGGGCCTCTTGTTTGGAGAGCGAATCCGATAAACACTCGGCCAACTTATTTTTTAAACAACTTTATTAACAACTGTTGCAATTATTTACATCATTATGAATTATATATAAAATATGGACATCGAAGTAAGATTGTTATATCATCGTTTCATCTGTTATTTTACAATGTTGTTAATAGCTTACTATTCACTTACAATTTTGACTTCTTTTACTTATAAACAGTGAATCTCATAACTGGCAGTTACACATACATTATGTTTTGTTACATTATATATGCCATCTGTACAGCGAAACAACATTCGTATACAATCATATAAAGAATTTCTTCTATTACATTATTATATTACAAGTAGCTGTTATAGTCATATACATAGCTTTCACATAAATTCTGGAGTCTTAAATTTTCTTATAGTTTTTTTTTCTTCTGTTAAATGTGAAGCGCTGAGTTCGCTGTTTCCGTTGAGATAGGGGCTCTCTGTTCCACGTGATTCAGGCGTTGTTTCTTCTGATGGAAGTGGGAGCTAGGAGTTTTTCTTCCGATGTGCTTTATTCCCACTGGGAAGTGATGAGAGTGTCGTTCTGTTGTTGGTTGGATGGATTTCTCGTCTGACGTAAGGTTGAAGGTTAAGTGTGCTCATTCTTCTGAAGTCATTCTTCTAGAGTGGATTGAACTGGTGATCGCTTCCTGGATGTAGTGATGTAGTTTCGATATGGTTACGAGACTGTCTTCTCTTCCATACGCATGGTCGCATCTGTGAGCCCAAATTGCGTACATCGTTAGAATCCGAATTATTGTTTGCACCCTGTTTATATGTTTTCCTTTTAGCCAGAATAATATTTCCTCGTTGATTGGTTGGAATTCAGGAAGCCATCCTTTAACGGATTTCCAAGTTACTTCTGCTTCGTTGGAATATATCATTAGGTGGTATAGTGTTTCCGGTTCCTGGCAAAACTGATATGTTGCATGCCCTTCAAGAGCTATAACTTTAGCCACTGTCCACATCTTGGTTGGGAGGCAGGCAGGGTGTACTATAAAGAAGAAGGTTTTATATCTCGGATTTTTTGGTATCTTGAAGACATTGTTTAATACCGGACTGAGTGTAATTTGCCCTCTTCTTAATTCTCTATGTTGTGGTATGGGAAAGGTTGTTCTGCTTAGTTTGTAGTATATGTTGCTTTGGTTTTTGACTTATTAGGGTTTCAGTGCTGATGCGCTCTGTCACAAATACATATCCCTCCGCCATTTCTGTAAACATCCTGGGAACTCTTCCGTGAATCTCTGGCATTGTGTTGATTATTCTGTGTGGAAGGCATTTCTGTAGGAATGCTATTGCATATCCATAGTATGACTTAGTGTTTGTTGTTTCTGCGGTCTTCGTTATGTTGATAATTGTTTTTAAGTGGATATTGAGTAGATGGGATGTTGTTCACTTTGTACCAGAGGCGAGAGGATAAATATATGTTGCATATTCTTGCTTTTCCTCTTATAGATAGTTATCTTGATCGCATGGTATTTATTTTCCTCGCAACAGCTGCGTGAAGTTCTTTCCACTGCTCTTCTGGTCCGCCTATTTTAACTCCCAGAACGTGCAAATATTTGTGAATTCTTATGCATTGAGGAATCTCAGTGTTCTTTTCCCATTTTCCTATTAGCATGCAATGAGATTTATTCAGGTTTACTTTCAGAACAGAAACACTTACAAAAGCCTCTAGTAATTTTATTGACTCTTCTATTGATGTTTCCGTCTCTAGTGTTAATGTGATGTCGTCAGTAATGCCAATATTTTTGCTTGACTCTCCCCGTGAATGTTTGTTCCTTTGATTTCTTTGTTTGAGTTGATCGCTCTGATGACTGGTTCTAGTGCAAGGACGAAGAGGGCCCCATCGAGAGGGGTATCCTTGTCTCACTGAGCATTCCATCTTAAAAGATGCGTATAACTTCCTGTTCACGTTTACTTGACTTTCTGCATTCTCGTAGAAAGTTTGCAGTAAGTTCCTAAATTTTGGGCCAATAACGAAGGAATAATTTTGGACATACCTTTATAGGATGTTCTTGTTTGATGAATGAAGATTAGAAGTAGGAATCATCATATTCTATCCTTCTCCTCTCCCATAAAAATTTCTTTCACCTTCTTCCGAAAGAATTCACAGCTAACCCTTGAAACCAGGGTTTTAAATTCGCATAGCTTTGTCTTATCTATCCACCCCCCCCCCGCTACTTTCCTTTCTGTCATACCTCAGCAGTGGTATATAAACGTGTATCGCTATACGACTGATGCTGCTCCAAAGAAAGGCAACCAAGAACATCCTACAATGGTATGTCTAACATTATTCCTTCCTTGTATTCCCCATGTATCTATGTCTTTAAAACATCAATAATGCCCTAAAATTGAGTAAAAAGTCAATGACATCATAAAAAGGGATACTCCTAAAGAAAAATAGGCAAAATAGCCATAAAAAATAAAATGGATAGTTTGGAAACACTGTCGTATATATGTTTTCATTTTTAAAGTAGATCCCTCGTAAACATCAAGAATATTTAAATATGTGTAGCATATAATGGAGTTTTTTAAAAAAAATCTACATTCATTCTAAAATCTGGCGATATTTTAATAGGATTGTTATGATCAATTAATTTAAAAACTGATATCATTCTTAACGAGACAATCGACATATTCTTAAAGAAGTTGTTTGACATAATCTTAATCCATGTTCGCTAAATGGTTAGTATCGGTACTCCAACCAACAGGTCGCGAGTTCGAATCGCTCCACAGACATAGATGGTTCTGATTGTCTTTAGGTGGGAGATGAATTCTATCGCTCGCTCTGAGACCACCATTCTGCTTATTGAGCGCCTGAAGGGGCTTGAATAAGTTCCGTGTTTGGTCTCTGGAGTAGGGTTTCCAAGGCTACGTAAAAATACATAAAATATAAAATGTTACGAATTAATTTTAAAAATACAAGAAAACAACTTTAGCTCACGGTACTAATATACTATGGACTTACAACATTTCGCCAGGGGGAAATCACATAAAAATTGAGTAATTATTTACTTAGAAAATTGACTGCATTCTGCCCACTGCTATATCCATTTGGTTAGTAAACTATTGCATCTACTAATAAAGACACCAAACTTGCACAGTTCCAGTCATGAAAACAACAGTAAAAGACAACTGAACTTAAGATATTTAGTATATGTCATTATATGACATTCTTATAGGGTAAGTTGTACCATAATAACGAATTAAACGCATAGATGAGTTCCTAGCAACGAACTCACTATGACACGACTTCTGTTGAAAAAACTAAATTCAAGTCCTTATTATAGAAAGAGATTAACTTTTATAATGGGCTTTTCAATCGAAAGCGTGTCAGGTGGGAGATAACAAAGTTGTTCTCCTACTAAACAAGACCTGCCAAAGAGCACTCGTATGCTATACAAGATATCAGAAAGTGGGTAACGCCATCCTATCAATTACGAGGATAATCATGGATAGAACTAAAAGAAGCGGCTGGAAAATAACAGCAAACGAGGATTCAATTTTTGTGATAAAATTATAAATGTGTTTGATGAATTAATTTAGCTCTACTCACCATCAGTATTAGGTTTGTTTTTAGAGATAACTTTAAGATAGATTTATTCACTTCTATGTACAAATAGACGTAAAGCTCCAATTATACTGAAGAAAGGGAGAATGATTGAATAGAAAGAGCAAAACTTGTAAGAGTTATGTTAGTCATTCTGTTTAGTTGAAGACGAGGATTATATAGATGCATGTAAAGTAAATATTTTGCTCGACCAGGAATAATAATAAAAGTTATTATTCCTTAAATTATTGACTTTAGTGTCCACTAAATTCAGGAAATGCGAATATCACTGTTCATTATTGGTTCCAATTTTATATTTGTATTAAGGAGATGTAAAAATTATAATGGAACGTCACGCATTTGTGATTGACCTAAATTAAGTTTAAGTTTATAGGGACGTTATTTTAATTTAGGGAAAAGATCATTTCGATATATAGGGATATGGATCTCCTTATTTGTTAAAGACAAAAAAAAAATGAAATAAAAATGAAAATAAAACATTTTTAACTGTACTATGCTTTTATATAATCTCGGTTCGTTTATTTAGTTTTATATTTATTTATTTATTTTTGTTAACAGATAAGATATTGATAATTAAGAGAACAAAATTTAATTTCTTTACAATTATAGCAATCTTATAATTATCACAAGTCATGACCCATTTCAATCGTACGCAATCGTATAGGCTTATTCTATAATTTTAAACTATGATACACGTGATATTTTAATTTACTATTATATCAATAAATACATCAAAACCAAATTAATTACACACTCCTCCTGGAAATGAGTTACGTCATTTTTGATAACCCTAACTAATTAAAAAGGAAACATACCTCTCATTGGTAAAATATTAACTGGCTTCAAGCACTAAAACATTTTCATAAAAATCCCAAGCGCACATACTTTAACGCTACATTTTTTTATATCCTTAGAATGTGGGTCGCTACGCAGGTATGAATTGTATCCTTCGACACAGAACCAGTGGCTCCTCCATCAGTAATTTAAGGCCGCAGTAAGAATACACACAGAAAAACACACACACACATTGATTTCTTTTCCCTCCTACGCTTTTGTATCTCTAACAGATAACTTTCCCACATTGTCCAACTATTCTTATTGGTTGTCATTTCGTTCACGTGACAATATCACTATATTTCACGGTCGACTTAGTCTGGAACGCTGCGCATGCTACTAATCAGTGGCAATGACCGAAGAAGCTACATGCCTTTTGCAATCTCGTAGACAACAATAAGGATTGGCACAATAACAACTACAGAAAAGTGATTATAACATATAATCTTCCCCCACACTAAAAAAAAACAAAAGAGAGAACTACCCCCTATAAAAGTTTATCATATCGAAGAAAGGAGATATTCGCGTAGTCATTCAGGACAACGGTGGTTGCTATTTTTTTTCCTTCAAAGAGATTAAAAGGAGATAGTTTTCTGGAGGTTGAAAAGATTTGCAAAAATAGCGTAGAGGAAATGATTGTGCTATTGTCATGTACGTCGATGTGCTAGTTAAAACAATACAAAGCTGGTACTTGAAACAATGCAATTTCCTAATTTAGACCTCTGCGTTTAGCTAATGGAAATACCCTCCCATTGTTCTATGGTCTGCTAATTCTCTATGGCTTGTCCTAATACTTTATTTATAGTCATTTAGTTTATTATGAAGTGGATAAGCTTGATTTTTATCTGGCAAATGTTAGCCTTCTAGAGCCTACCTTTTTTTCTGTTTCTCTCCTTCAGGTATTTCTTTTTTAGTAGACAATCATTCTCCAAAACGAAAAAGTACATAAGAGTTAGAGTTGCCAAATAACGAAGATAATATTTTCAAATCTAGCTAAATAATTATTGTGCTTTCTAAGGTCTTTTTTTGGTATTGTGATATTGTGATGATGTCGTTATTTATTCCCTTACTGACTACCGTAATTCTTATTAATTTTATTTTTCTTGAATTAACACATTAACACCTTAAATTGCAAACAGCGCACTGCAGAAAAATTCAATACGTACATTCATCTTTATACATGGAGTTATTAAGATAAAGATATAATAGCTAAAGAAAATACTTGTACCAATGTCTATTGTCCTTTTCTTTTTATTTATTCATTCCTTTATTTATTTATTTTTGCAAATTTAATGGGAGGCGATTTGCATCATTCATCCTCTCTCAGATGAGTCAACGTCACTATCCGCTTCGTGTGATGTGACCTGCTTTCAGCAACGGGTTTTGATGATCCTGGAGAGATTGCTGTCGTAACTGGGATGATGCCAGACAGATGTCAAGGTGATAATGACTGTTATCTCCAGATGGAATACCACCATTACCTGACTATTGGAAGCTTCGAACATTTCCTATCCCATTTTTAAACTCGCTGCTGATAATAGTATAGTTTTGATGATGATAGTAGACGTCATTTTATCTCTACATTCTTCTAAACCTTGTACTGCAAGCATCAAGAATCAAGATCCTCCATAAGCAATGCCATAAACACTGATCATCTTGCTAAAATCAAGTTGTGCAGGAATAGTTTTCAATGCTACCAATTATAAATCTGGTTATCAATCTTAAAAGCTATTTAAAGAGGTCTTACGCAAAATTATTTTCCATTTTCAAATAAGCTTATCTTTCCTCTGTCTCCTTTTAATTTTTATGAGTGCATACTATTTTTTATAAACGTATCACAAAACTAAATGATACCCTATGCATAAGCTGTGGCATTAAGAGCAAATGTTTAAAAAAAGCAGTACTTCTGTCGCAAATTTATATTCAAAGTGATCTTCAGCTGAAGCTTTATAATCCGGATACATAAGCTTATAATGAAATATAATTAACCGAAATAACTTCTGAAAACTTTCTACTATGAAGAGCAACATTCGTCGTCTTACTTGTCATTTGTTCACAACAAGTGATAGCTTTTAAAAAGCACTCTATCGGTCATTTACTAAACTACGTGTCCAACAATGAAAATCATGGATTATTTGGTTTGTGATTTAAAGTAGTAGGTACGCGAGTTTCCAAATTGTTTGTTTAGTTTCTAAAATAGTTAATTTACTCCGTTGAAACGCATCTATTAAAATAAATAATGTATAATGGAATGATAAATCAAGCCCTTCTAATGTGGTGAATATAAATAGATTTAGTTAGCAGTTCATTAAAGATGATGTATACATTAAATGGAATCCATACTTTTCTCTAGTGAATAATGTATAAATCCTCGTGTCATTTTAGTTAAAAGACGTAGACAACATTCCACCCCTACTCTTTCCCAGTTTTACCAAAAGAAAACAAATAATGGAACACGTGATAAATGATTACACGTGGCTTTCAGTTTATCTCAACGCAAGCAAATATCTTTTCTTTGATTCGATGTTGTAAGTGCGATGTGCATTGAAGTAAACTTTATACACTCTCCTAAAGATAACTATATGAATCATTTTTATCTTTTGTGTGATAGCCTTTATATGTTGAAGATAAAATACCAAGCGAAATTCAAACATTCCTCAAAGATATTTGACATTAGTCACACGGATGGACGGTTCAGTGTCCTCGTTTCTATTGAAAAGTTCCCATTATTGAGATACCTACATAACTACGGTTCACTGGAGAAAGCAAAATTGCTGTATACACAGGGACGTCATAATACTCACGCAAACTAGTATACGCTGATCTCACAAACAATTTCTCTATCTAGTGAATTATTGTGGAAATCTACAATACACATTACACGAAGATTCGATTTTTGTTATTCTTTCTTTAAATAACAGAAGTTGAGGGTTATTTTTGTTTTATTTGATGACATGCGGGATTACGTAGAGCAGAAATTTAGTTCTCAAAATAGTACGCAGATAGCATATTTTGTGAGGCATGTCGTCTTTATGGGACTGATTTTCCCATAAGATAATGTCCATCCCAAGAGTACAATGATGCAAGTAGCTAGCTATCTGTGAAACCTAAGAATACTTAAGTAGTGAAAATAAGGAGAGAAGCCTGCGAAAAAATCAAATGGAAATATTATATGTATACAAGCAGAGTGGCTAAGTTCCAATTTTTCTAAATCAAACAATTGTAAATTAAATTTATTAAAAATAAATAAATTAATTAAGTGAAAGTTACTAATAAATGATTTTGATATATATATATATATATATATATATATATATATATAAGTGGCATCACGTGCCCATTTAGATTGGGTGTGCTGTCGTGTGGTTTACGCAACTTGCGCTACAAAATTCACGGCAATTTGACAGTATGATTGCATTTTTATTGACGTATGAAAAATTTAGGGGTCCACGACGCATCAGCGCTCATCTTAATTGGTTCAATGCATTTAATTGTAGGATGATTTTGAATACATTAATTAATCAAATAATATAATTTTAAATATGGAAAACATAAACCAAAAACAGCGACTCATACAAATAACAACATTCAGTTGGCTATTGGTTGACACAATAACCAATCACAGCCAATGATGATTTCTGGGTGCTCTTTTCTCAGCGCACCCTGCCTCGCCTTCTAGGCCGTTTAAAACCATTCGAACTCTAAGATTTGACACGCTGCGCCATCTGCACGTCTGTTTAAAGGGATCAAAGGTGTCGGTATTAGTGACCTCACACACGGGCTGATATATATATATATATATATATATATTCATTTTTCTAAATTAACTGACTTAAAACCCGAGAATTATAACACAATGACATTTATTTGAAAAAACGCAACATGTTTCGTCAAGAACGATGTCCATTTCGGTTGAGTGTTCTGCAAAATTTCATCAGTTTGACTGTATACATGGGCATGCGTCAGCAGAAAATTTTCCTGGGGGGGGGGGGGCAAAGCTTGGAGACAAATAATTACATCAATAAATTTTTATAATTATTGATTTAATTAAATAATTACACCAAGAAACGTCCTTTAGCTTTTTTTTTTATGTAATTATTTGTCGATGTAAACTATAAATACATTATTTTCATTTTGCATCGATTTTAATGATCTTTATTTCTTAGGGGAGAAAAGGTATACAGAATTAACAATAGTTTTTAGTACAATTTCATATATAAAAAATTGACTGGCATATTTTATTAAAAATCAACTAATTAATTAATTAATAAATAGTAAATTAAATCATTTCAGTTTATAAGCATATAATCATAAACCTAACAAGCACAATAATATTAAATTACATACACTTATCTTTTAAAAATGTACTTTTCTGTTTAAATTTGTCTCACTATAAATTACAATTCACACTTCACTCAGTGACTCACTAGACACAGAGAGCAAACGAACTGGTCTCACTGTTCACGAATCAGAAAAAGTCTAAACATGAAGAAGTGAATTTATGTTGGCATAATTAAAAAAAATAAGAAGAAAGAGAGAGCATTGTAGGAATAAATATGATTTGATGGAGCAGCAAATAATCTCGTAAAACTTTTTTGCACATGTTATATGTATTTCTCTGGTTTGTGTATATTTTGCTCGTTTTTCCAAGAATTTTATTTTGTTTACTGAGGCTCAGTATACATAACATCTGATCATTATCAGAATTGTCCACTCTTTCAGGAATCCTAAATTCATTAGTTTTTTTTTAAGTATCAGCGGTTCTTCTGTCTTATAAATCTCACATATGCTGGCATTTTGTTGTAGATCAACAACGTCTTATAATACACAGAATATTCATTTTATTCAGGAATAGATATTTTTTACGGTCTGTTGTTTCCGAAGACTAGAATAAAAATGTCTCTATATGCTATTAAAAAGCTTTGCAACCTCAACAGATGCTGTACTGCACAAGCAAAAGATAAAACAATTAGCATTTTTCTCCTAACATCCACTTTCAAATTTTCAGTTCCAGAAAACCTGCATAAGAACCGTTTGTAATATACATCAGATACGAAGAGCACTCAACTCATGACAAGTGACAACGTTCAATTGGATTGGTTAACACAATAACCAATCACAGACGCTAGGTGATGAGGGAATTCAAAATTTTAGCTCGCCTAGCTATGCCTTCTCAGGGGTTTAAAAATACTTACACTGCTAAGAATTTGACCAGCTGCGCTCCTTTTTACATATTTTACATATTTTTACATGTTTTATGTATGTATATATATATATACATATATATATATATATGTATATATATATATATATATATATATACATATATCCATTTTAGAGCGGATGTAAGCCTGTATGTCTGACTCCCACGATAATTAAATACTTATGAATACCTTCGAGTGGCAGATGAATCTAATCACGTGGTGGTTTCACCAGTTTCAATGCTGTTTGGAGGCTTGAAAACAGTTTCAGATTTAGTCCCTAGATCAGAGTTTACGGATTATTTAAATAAGATCAGAGTTTCCAGATTATTTAAAACTCGGGTGACTCATTGTTCTGATGTAACTACAGATTGACAACCTTTCTTTGGGTGGTGTTTACATAAAAAAGAAATCAAATCCCAGCTTAAAGAATCTTACTCCCTGATAATTATTTTGCTTAACCATACATTTTAATTAAAAAAAAAACATACATCAAAGACCTGGAGTGTGTCAAGCAACAATCACTTTCTTGACACACTCCAGGTCTTCTAAGAATTTGCAGTGCTTTACCCACCTACTTTTTATAGCGATTTAAAAATCGATTGTTTACACTCAAAGATACATGAAAATATAATCTTATTGTTAATGCAAATATATTATAAGCACACTTCATTGCAATGAATGTAAAACTTTTTTCCTTGTAAATACTTTATGCATATCTTGCAGTTCATTTTTAGATTTTAGGCTCATTATACTTTGCAAGTAAACATTTAAATTAAACTAAATGGTAATTATTCCTCATTAAGAGATACAGGACTTTTAAAAATAAATTCTACTGCAGCATATTTAAACACCAGAAGTGCATCTGCACTTTTTCGGAAGTACGTATTGCCTTTCCTTTCGATTTTAATGAAGTAAATCTTCTCTGTCAGCTACTCTTTTTCTAACTCTAAATAAATCGATTTCGGAAGGTGTCAGTTGCTATGCCTTCATCAATCTACTACTACTACTACTACTGCTACGAGTATTTTTAAATTTCTGAATGAATTCGTAAACCAAATAGGACGCTTCTCCCTTAATAGGCGACGAGCTCAGTGTTGGTGAGAAAGCAAATATGGCATAATAATTTCAATTTATCAGATATATAACTATTAATAAAAAATGTAAATAAAATTATCTTGAAAACAAATCATTATATTATGAACTTTTTAATCCAAATCAAATGCAGAATAACTATTACAAAGTTAATTTTCTAAGTCGTTACTATTCATTTTTCTCCCTAGATGGCGCCAATACTGATGAATATTTTTACGTTTTCAACTTTAGCTCATAATACTATGGAGACCGTTTTTGTGTAAAATCTCCTTCTTATATGTAAAATTTTACATGAAGTTAAACTTTCCCCAGAACTGCTTCTTTCTGAATTAAAATATAGGGAAAGTGCTGCTCTGAAAATATAATTGTTACTAGTTTATTAATTTCATAGTTTAACAGCTGTTTATTATGTTTTTTTTTTCTTGGTAGGTCATTTAATGCATGTTTTATAATCCTAAGGGATTTATTTTTATTTTCTGTTATTTTATTTTTTTCAACATTAGCAATAAATCACCCACATATTTCTCACTTTACATCCTAACGTCTAGAAATATGTGGAGACGGTTATTCTGTCATCAGTGTTCTTTTATGCATGATGAAGGATTCTGTCATTTTCAAAGACATCATTACGATCTGTTGTGTGCAGCATGTGTGGTTTGTGTGGTTACGTCGGACACGCTCCAGCGACTTCCTTCTATTAAAGAATCCTACCTTCCATTAACGTTCAGCATACTCAGGTACGATTACGTTGTAATCACAAGAAAAAAAAATGCTATTCGGTAATTTGTCGAGAAGACTAATCAATTTTCTTTCAATTCACAAGTAGCGATCGATGTCTGCCGAACAATTCTTCACCAGAATCCATTACTTGGGCTCAAAGATTGAAACAGAGTTGCCACCTAATGCGCTTTGCAAATACCGCAACATAAGAATTAGGTTTACAAATCCATTAATTTATTGATTTATGAAACTAGACATGATCACAAGTCTGACATGACACGTGTCATACAACTCATATGACATGTCCTCAATATTTCGTTTTATATTTTTTTATCGAGAATTATTAGTAGTATTGTTGCTGTTGTTGTATGAGACCTTCTGGGAGTCAAGGTCTCATAGAGGTGAGGCTATACCTCACCCAAAGCACCCATCCCTATCCTAAAACTCATTAACACTAGAGTTAATGAGTTTTTGGAAAGGTATAAAAACCTATTAACACTAGATGCACTCGCACTCTCTAAAGGTAAACTGTTCCAATCACTCACTGCTCTGTGTGAACAAAATCTAACTCTTACCCTTTTCTTAATCCAAACTTAGATGCTCTTGTGTTCTCTCCCCATCTTCCACATAACGAACATTTTCACAAACGATATCCTATAACACCCATTCACAAGTTTTTATATCTCTCATATCATTCGTCTTTTTCCTATTAACCATAGTCTGTAGTCGGCATACAATCTATCCTCATAATCTGAATCCCATAATCCGGATATAATCTTTGTAACTCTCAATTTTGTTTTTCTCGTTTGTTTGTCTGTCTTTGCAGTAATCAGTACAAGAAAACGACTCACAAGAAAAACTCTCACCTACTACGAGACTAGCTAATTCACATTTAGTAGAAAAACCTACAAAATGTTGTTCTCATCCTGGAAAGATTTAGACAGAGATCTTTCTAACCAAAAGATATAATACTATTATCAGCTGAACTAAAGATATTGGCAGTACATTTTGCATCTACCTTAGCAAAGATATGTATGTCTAGTGTCACTGCGGTCATTTGTGTGAACAGGTCATAATGGATCCGAATAAATAACTGTTTATCCTCTAAATAGCAAATTAGTGCCATTACAGAGGTACGGATCTGTGAATCCTTTCGTCTGTGTTATATCCACGTTCTTTCACTTACTGAAAATTATATCAAACTTTGATGATGAGAATTAGTCACAATTCATTCTAAAAGCACTCCAAAAAACCAAAGAATTTTTTCCTTATGTCCTTATTAACAGGTAACCCAAATACCATAATCTGATTCTATTTTTAGCACAGACATATATCCAAAAGCTTAAACATAGATTCCAAAATACGTGTCAAAAATATATGCTTCCCTTTTATTATAGGAATTATTATTTTTAACACGGATGCATTTACGTGATAAATATATCAAGTATGTCCTTATATAGAGCAAAATAATTTTAGAAATTTGTACGAGGGGGGGGATCCATCTTAATCGTTCCTAAAATCATGGAGATTAATCAAAATAGTAAAGTTAAGTGGACAATGTTTCTTATCTATATCTTTTCAGAAGACGTTCACTTTGTGTTGAACGCCTTTTTTTATTTGCATTACATAAAACTGTCTATTTGAAACACATATTTCATTTTACCACCTTCTAAACTGATTGCAACGATGTGTTTTTTCAATTATTATTTCTGCTTCCATTTCTGTAAATGTGCTCTCTTTAATACATGTTTATTAAACATTTAAGAAATCTGTTCAAGAGGTATTCATATTCACTACGTTGTCTTTGATATGTGTTCAGTGTTTATCGCATACTAGAGCACCACATAGTTTTATTAAACTCGTCGAACGTTTTTAAAAATATAATATCTAAGCTTTACTAGATGTGCGTGTTGTATTTAGCTTTATATAAGCTTTTGGTAAGATAATATGTCTTTACATGTATCTCTAATACTAACTATTTCAACCCTCTAATGAAAATTTTAATCGGCACAAGGCATACCTTAGAAATGTTTTAATTTGATATCTATTATATATTTACTTATACGACTCTCTCTCCCAACACTGTTACCTTATATATTGGTATTATTCACAGTGGATGGACTTTCACAAATGAAAGAGATTAAACTGTGGGAGTTTAGGAACTCAAGCCTAACTTAGTTCCATATTTGACAAACAACGCATGATATGTACGTAAGGAGGTGCGAATGTCGTTGTATTATAAAGGAGAAATTAGGCTTTATTGATAACATAGGAAGGGTGTACCGTTACCTCCTGTTTGTGATTACTAATCACTACTCTCTTATCAGATGGTTTTAAATATTCTAATGGAAATGCTCCTGTTCAATATTTATGCTGTTAGTTTGTTGAGCATTGACCTATTACATAATAAACTTCTCAACACAGATCTGCTTTAAATTTATAATATAGTTATAAACACTGAAGAAAATGCATTTGTAAGAAATATATCATAGAGATAATTTGCTTCCATTCAGTAATGTCTCTCCCTCCATAAGTGCATACCCTTTATTACAAGCCCTCCATATCATTAATGAGTATAATGGACAATTCCTATTTCTGTCCTATCATGTAAATTTAAGCAAATCTACTCAAAATCTGTACACGTAAATTTCTAGTTATCATTACATGCAGTCTCCGTTGCTTAGTTGGTAATAACGACGAAATATCTGGCTTCAATCCGCCAAACAAGCAAACCAGCCTTCGAATAGACAAGACAGTCAGAATATGCAGATAGAATAAACGGTCCCATCATAGCATTAATTAGATTCTATGAAGCCATATTACTTGGTCGTGACAGGACAATGAACCAAAGATGTTACGGTGAAGATAAGAACAGGAAGCTGAATTACCGACACAGAAAATAAAGCTTATGAGGACAGTATATCATGTGCGTGTGATTTCGTAGAAAGAATGTAACATATGGAATAATTTCTTGCGGCCCATTTTGCTAAAAATATTAATAATAATTGAAAGTATTATTAATTAAATGTAATTTAAATATAAGTTGAAAGTATTTTCATTAAAATGTTTAATTAAAATTAACTATTAATTGAAAGTAACTGAATTTAATACATTTTTATTCTAGGAGACATGTGGTGTGTAGACGTGATTTTTCTCTGGACTCGCTTAATTTTAACATTTTTAATATTTATGTTAAGAATGTTAAAATTAATTAAAATTAATTAATTAAAGTTAATTAAAATTCATGATTTTACAAATTTTGAAGATCTAGTTTTATGTAACAAAATGGAGAGAACTCAGCATACCTGACAATTTTTAGATATCAAAGATGCCTATTTTACATTTTCTAAGTATTCGATAAAAAAAACTAAATATTTACTATTAATAATAATTATCATTTATCATTTATGCAATGAAAAATTTCTTTCTATCCCTGCATTTGGTTTCTGTTTTCTAATAGTTTTATTTAATATTTAAAAATTCATAGGAATCTATACATGATGAATATTTGAATTTTTTTCTTACTACTCGAACAACCTTCACAGTCAGTTTTCATTGACTTTTGAATGAAATGATGCAGAAACCACAGTTATTTTAAAACTATGCTTTATGAACTTAAATCTAAAATAATTAGGAGAGATGTATATAAAATAAATATTTTAAGTGAATATTAACTAATTAATCAATGTTAAATAATGAGTAAACCCATTTGTCAGGAATTATACAACTTGATTGGAAATATTTTTATGCAATAATAAAATAAATAAAAATAGAAACGAATATAATAACTCAAATTTTAATTTTATATTTATTGTTAAGTAAAGAATGTTAACATTTGATGCATCTGTTGGAATACGCAAAGTGAACAGCTTTTTCAATTTAGGAACTGAAATTAATTTTTGAATAATATTTAAAATTTGGAATTTAAAAACGTTACGATATCTTATGTGAAAGATCTACGTTTCCGTGAATGTCTCAAGTCACGTTTTTAAATTTAATAAAATATTAATTATCTGTATTAATATTGACAGCTTGCAAGTGTTTCTTTGTATTAAGAAGAGCGTAAGCAACTATTTGCAGAACAACATAAATCTGATGAGTTAGTGGTGGTGTTGTTCGTTTCATACAAATGCTCCATTTGTATGTAATTTCGACGTATTCTGTTGCTACTGGCGGTAGTAGGATACTTAACAAAAAAAAGTAGCAAATCAGTTCTCCTGTTGTCTCATTAATTTATCTTCCACAAGGGCAAGCAATCAATAGAGTTGTCTAAGAAAGTCACTCTGAGAAAACACACCGGAGGAACTTTACCAGAGGCGAGTAATCAGTGCATCTTCAAATTAATATTTTTCTCTTCTATTGCCATTTATTCTTTTTCGTTGTCATGTCGAATAACTCTGATGCTCGAAAACAAAGTCGAATAATGATCACCAGACAACGATAAATATTAGATTAGGTTCCTTCCTATCTTTCTGTGATTTTTTGGTTGTAATAAATAAATACATTTTGGAATTATTCCATACATAGATTTCTGTTATAATGAATAGTGATCATAGTTGATCATAGAACATGATTATTGATCATGTCTATTTCATAATCTACAACTTTAGATTTAATGCATATGTGTGTAGGAATTATTATTCTTATTATTACATTACAATGTACATGACAAAGTCTATATGCCAACTTGCATGACAGAACACTGGACCCCATATTACAACGTCCTATTGTACCAATCAAGGAAAACAAAAACATAAAAAACTATAAAATTATTTGGACTAAGGATTCCCGGATGTTTATGCGAAAGGATCAAAACATCTACATTCATATAATTTCATATTCAAGTCCTCGTTCATGTCCTTCTCCGTTCTATAGAGACCACGTTATTACACCATTTCTCACACTAACATGACTATAATAAATCCTGATGAACATATTCAGAAGGCAAATGCTAACTATTTTGTGTTAAAATATTTAAATAACTGAATAGACAATTTGTATAGAAATTCTGAACTCATCATACTAAACAATAAATAACATAACGCACAAAGAAATGATGGCTTACACTTTAAACATTGCTCAATTATCATCCTGACAAATATCGATGTTCTAATCTTAATCGATATTTCTATATGAGATGCAAAAGCGTCAGCGTATAACACTAACAATTACCATCCTACACCATATTTAGACCACGAAAAAGAAGAGGTGGCATTATCGCGTTTGTAAATGAAAAGCACAGCGTTAACGAAACCATAACTACTTTCGAACATGCCGAAACATACTCTTTGAAATCAGGACTAACGATAAACATAATCACAACTACACGATACGCACAATATACAGCCCCCCCCCCCAGATAGAAACTCACTCAGCTTCCATCAAGAATTAGAAACAAGGCTAAATGACATCAAAAATCACAGAACAGATTGACTTATCCTAATAGATGACATTAACATAAATATGTTTGGCTGTAGTTTTCCAATCGCTAACACATATCTTGGCATTAAGCTATTACAACATAAACCAGACCATAAACTCTCCAACAAGAGAAGAAATACATAATGACTCACTAACACAATCATGCATAGACCTCATCAACATACGGGCCAGCCTCAATCAGCACATACACGCGCTTATAATCCATGGATAAAGAAAACAAAAAACAAACTAAACTAAAATTGGAAGTGCAAAAAGGCACTACTTCTTTCTGAAATTCGCGGAATACAGTGCTAGTATGAAGCAAACATAATCTACATTTAAAGAATGATTAAGCCGAAAAACGAAAACATCCCCACAAGATTTGTTTTACTAAATTTCGGGCACGAGAAGAATCAGAAGGAACTCGCATAATCATTTAACTATTCGAAGCTATAATAACATAATATAAATGAATAACATAACAAACAATATGACACAACTCAAAAAAGACACTTTTCCATTAGGCCAATACAAAACTATTCTCCCAAAGTGAACAGCATACCATGTACCTTCTTCCCTTATCCACACGGGAACCAAAAGGTGCTCTACATTTTACACCACTATCCACCCTCTGTACATTATACTATCTACCCCACATTAATATTTTTGTGTGTTCCAGCTGATTATCCTGTATGCAGGATGAAACATCGGAGTTTCCAAGAAGAAGCAACACACATTTGTATGAGGTGGACAAATTCCTTTTCAGATGAACAGCCTATATAATGATTCCTATCATCTCTGCCAATATTTAAAAAGTGCTAACGCAACAGACAGCAATTAGCTAATCACAAGAACAAAGACGTCAATAGGACTTCTTATTGACATCCAAACGCAATATATAAATATTTAAGGAGATATTTCAATATTGCACATTACGTTTTCTTAATAATTTAGAGAACAACAATTTGCTAACTGGAAATGAAAAAATGGAAAAAACCATTAAAACCATTCCTGAAACAATGCCGGTGTTTTATGAATTCCTTCAAAGATTCTTGACTTTAACTGGAAAATAGTGAATCCATCGTTAGTCGGTTAATCTCAGTTTGGCCTAATGGGAATATCACATCACTAACGAACGACACTAATGAGTTGGGTGAATAACGAGCACAATTTCCCTTAAGGGAAATCAATGAGAAACCAAAGATTTTCGCAACAAACAGTTTATATCAAACAAGTGTCTCGCTGTTACTGAACAAAGCACGAGTCTTGTCTTACCTCCATTAGGAAATTTGTTAATGCAATATATTCTACAAGGATTCCTAGCCTCATTTAGAGAAGGAACAAATTAAGTTTGCCTGTTATCTAAATAAGTCTAGACTGAATTTTACCTTAATCTTACGAATTGCCTGAAGGTCATTGCTGTATTCTATTTCCTCAAATAGACAACACGGTAGGTAACATGAGCTCTACTATTGATGTTTACTACAGATATACATACAGAACATGTCTTACTGGACATATTAATAGTCATAATATTTGTTGATCCAACATTTATGATTATCATGTGGCTTTCGGATATATAATAAGACCATCAAATTGTGCTGATTTTAGAGAAAGGTAATGAGCAACATGCAGATCGACGAAGAATTATTTGATATTCTTGTGTTAAATGTAATTAACGAGAAGAATAATTATCACACATGTCGCTTATATTTTGATGTACATGTAAATTCGCCTTATATGTAAAGGATTATATATTGCTACAGCAGAAACACATACGATTAATCTTTAAAATATAACTGACATTACTAGAGATATATTTTAAAGATTAAGTGTATGTGTTTCTGACTGTTATCATCAATTGTATCAATTATATATCAATTGTATGTGTGTTATCATTAACTGACATTACTAGAGATAATGATATAAAGAAACTTATCCTATTGAAATGTATAAATTAGTACAATGTTTCTTTAATCTGAAATAACTAAGAAATTTTCTTCCTAATATGTTTGTTGTGCATTTTAATGTTGTGCATTAAGTGCATTTTCTGTGAAATATTATGTAATAATTCCTGGGATTGTCCGTAATTGTAATGATAACGAGTATGTACGGCCGACAGACCAATATTTTACGTCATATACTTGGAATGCTTTTTCCTGCTTTTGTGCTAACTAGATTTCCTAAACTCAATGCTTTTATTATTATTTTATCCTTTTCTATATATCTTCAGAGCCTCACGGCTTCAAGAATGTGATGGTGATGATGTTGTGAGGTAATTTTCGAACTTTTATGAGTAGGAAGATGATTTCTGATGTACCATTTTCATTTGAATTAAGTTTGTGGTCAGGTGCATTTGATTCACTTTGAGCATTTCCGTTTTCGGAAACTGCTGATTAAAGTAGTTAACTTCTTTGTAATTCTGTCCTTTCATGTCGAACACCTTGCACATTAAATCTGAGTATTGTCCTCATGATAGGGTAAAATTAATAACAACACAGCAATGGCACACTGAGAACGAGAGTCTTAAGAGTACTAAAATTATTTCATTAACCATATAGGGGTACTATGCTGTCATTTACAGGATAGCAGTCCAAAAACTCTTTCATGATTACTTTTGAAAACTGAATTTAATTGCGACAAATTTATAAATGAGAAAAATATCAAGCAGTCAATTTTAATTTATTTTAGAGACGATTTCATTTAGCAGCAATCATCAGAGGCCTTTAAAACTGTGAAATATCTAATTATAATTTAGTGAGTTTGTATGATTTTGAATTATTATTTATAATATTTTGTAAATTGTCGCATGTTTTATTAATCAGTAAACACATTTTTAATTGTCTGTGACATACCAGAAAAGATAAAATGATCTATCGAGTTTATTAAAATATTTAAATAATGTTCATAACACATTCTAGTGTGTGTGTGTGTGTGTCATCAACAGAAATAAAATTGCATCTTTAATTAATTTGCACCAGTAACGTTTTCCATTACATTCAAATTGATTTCGCGAATTAAAATATGGATGAGAGAACAATTCTTCTGTTTTCTACTTGAATGGTAAAACAGCTTTAGGTGGCATATTTCCCCGAGTTTACTCGTAGATTAAATAGCACATTTTGAATTTACAAAAATCCTGTAAGATTACATTATTTGTTATTTTCTCAATTACTTTATTTGCCCTTTTTTATGGTATATCACAAACTATGATTTTATTTAATTTACTTCATTCACTGTTATTAACTGAATTCCCTGTCGAATTAGAAACATCGAGTCACGTAACTGTTGGTTATATTTACTTCGTTCTCTCTCTCTACCTCTTTCTAGATAACTGTACACACTACCCATCGAGTTCTAGCAACGAAATATTCTCGATTTAAGCTTACGTCTGAGAAGTAGTCTGTCAGCTTAGGCCGATAATTTTCTGTAGGGGTAGAAAATTAGACGAAGATGAAATAAAAGTAATGCACACTACGTATACGTCACACTTAGAAGACTTGGGTATTAAATTAAAACCTGGAGAAATGATTTATGGAGTGATGTACGAAAAATTTGAGCTGACTCTCATGTTGCACACATCTGCTCAAAAAACAGCCAGAAAAGCAGAACCAGAGAGAGAGAGAGAGAGAGAGAGAGAGAGAGAGAGAAAGAGAGAGAGAGAAAACGTGACATTCAACCTAATGCCTACTTAATATCAGCCGTCAAGCTCAGTGTAATAAGAATTTTTTTATAATTTTAAATTCGGTAGAAACCTCCACAGCTCATTTCGTATAGTCGAAGTCTATATGGTTGTACAGACCTAGTTTCGAATCCGTTTGGGACGTGAAGAACTTTTATCAGGGATTTTCAAATGGAGATGAGTTATTGGGTCTCATGTGGATACGGTAGGATTTTTCCTCTCAAAAACTCGGGGTTTTAGTCCTGCACCCTGGCAAACCGCACCGCAGAATATACGCAATTTACAGACAAAAAAATACTTTTAGGCATAGTGATAACTGCCTATTTTTCCATTTGTAAAAAAGGGATTGAATCGACGCAGTCAATTAAATACCTTGTTTAGAAATAGAAATGGAATTTTCCCAGAAATAATACCTATAAGTATCATGCATCTTGATATTCAAAAACTCACCAGGAATATTTTGTGGGCAATGCCTACAAAGTCACCTGCGGTCAAAAACGACGAAAAGAGTAACCAGACCAGTAATGTGTGAAAAGATTATGAATACAACGTTAGAATTAGGTTCTATTTATTTTTTCAGGCATAAGACGGAATATTTTTATAATATAGTAGTTGTTCGATGGACTATGAGACTCATGAATACGCTGAAAGTGTTTTGTCAAAGTTTAACGAAAGTTTAGATCTGATTTCGTTGAAGAACATAAAGCACAAAGTAGCACAAAGGTTTCTGCCCTCTCCTTTCAAACAGAACGCCACATCTTTAGGAAATGCTTTTCTTCACACAAATCAAAATTCCTAGCAAGTTTCATTATACAAGTAGAACAATTAGAAAATGATTTCATTGAAATTTATAATTGAAACTTTCTCTAGAGGAACACCTTAGAGTTAAAAAAAAGTCAATGCAACTGGCCGAAATTTCTGTTTCACAAAACTAAACCAATCCAATTCTATCTCTGTATTAGTGTGTACTTTATATGTCACATGATTTCCATTGAGACTAAAGCATCAATTTTTACAATAATGAATCAGAATCTCATAATTCTGCAGAACGCACTGGATGTTTTATAGAACTATGAGACTACCACTTCCCCAGGGCTGAAGAAAGGAAGTATTTCTATTAGGCTTGCAAAGTGATATAAAGAAAAAATCGTTGCTAACTTGAGCTGAAACTTATGTTTTTTGTTTCTTTCACTTAATGCAAAATGTACATTTTTGTTTCTAAATGTACGCATTTTGTTCCATTTTGACTCCCAGTCGGTTGAATGAATAATCAACACCATCTCCAACCAAGGGCCTACGTACTCAGTCTGTATAGACGAAGCCGTTTGGTTGAAAAGACCTGGGTTCGATTCCCGTCAGCGAAGGAACCTTTATCTGGTCTCTTTCGACGAAAGGTGAGTTAGCCGGTCACATATGGAGGTAGGGGGTTTTTCGTCGCCCAAACAGGCAAATCGGCACGTGAACACACATGGATTACAGACATGAATACATCCAAGCCTATGTCGGTTACGAGCTCGGATTAAGTTGGGGGGTTGGGGAAAGCAATGGCGATCTATCGCGTAAGACTCTCACCAGTCACCTACGGTCAAAAACGACTGAAGAAAAAAGAAAAATCAGATCTCCAACCAAAATGTTTTGGGTACATACGTCACTATGGATATAAATATTTCCGGATATTTTTAGGCAATAGACGATTATCATTGCCCAATGTGAAACCATTACCGCACTTATTGGACTCCTCGGCGGCTCGAAAAATTATAAGTTTACTTTCCAGAGAAGGATTTCTGAATAATCTAACTGTTAGTCAGCTTAAGGCACTAACTGCAATGTCCTATATGTTTCCAACTTCGTGGGTGAAATCGCATAAGAAAAGTACCGTTTTCAAAAAGCATTAAGGTTATAATAGTATTTAATGGGTATTTGATATTTGTTTTTTTATAGGTATTTGATAGAGTTTTGGATATGTATGGATATTTAACAAATGCTTCTAAATATTCTGAGATCCAAAATGGTTCCGGTTTCAGAAATATTCAATGGTCCCAGATTATTAAAATTTTCTGCAAGTAAATGATTTTTAAGTTGTAATTATTACGAGCCTTTGTCTTTTTGATCGAGCAATTTTTTCCCAACATATGAAACTTCACAGATTTCAGATATTAAGTGCAAGTTATTAACACTTACTTGCACATATGAAATTCTTCTCCAGTCGTAAACTGACAATTCTATGAAATTTAACTGAAATGCGGAAGTTGGATACTGAAAAGATATCAAGATATGTTTTAGGAATTAACATAATTACACCGAAGTATATTTTCCCCTGTGATTAAGATTCTTATCATCAGAAGGTGAATTAGCAAGTGTCTCAGGGAGGGGTGACTTTTCATTTCAGAAAACATGCAAACCATTGAGAAGAAGAAGATATGCAATAATGAATCATAGGAAACTTCAGGAATATAGATTAATCACCTAGTTCTGTTGGATCTGGTTTCAAAAGACTGCATGGTACGATGTGTGTCTGAAGGATTCCCACCCGTAAAAGGTTGTAAATCTGTAGTAGACTAATACTAATGAGGATCGGCTAAGATTCGTTAATCCGTACACACCGTTCTAGAGACCCTACGTGGATATTTTTCGAGTCCATTTTCAGTTCATCTTCAGAAACGATGGGATTCAAACCCATAGTTTGTTTGCTAGAAAGTGGATACGCTATTCACGCTGTTAGCCACGTAGGCAATTAATGTTTATTCCTAAACTTAATGTTTCTACCTCACAGAACCATTTCAAGACACTTTAGATACCAGTAAGTAGTCTCGCACATAGTTATTTATTGTTAAATTATAAGTTTATTCTTCTAAAATAGTTATCCAGTGTGATATGGAAGTGCTGATTACTTGAGCAGTGCAGTTGCTTGGAAAGGTTTCGTATGTCTGGAGCAGAGATTTTGTGTTATCTAATTCTTAGCCACAAGAATAATGTACACAAGTACACTAACATTTCTGGTTGAATTTATTCAAGCAATTTTGTGAACAGAATTCGTATACATTATGCAATAGTCAAGTACATGTAAATGTCTTTTGATATCGAGTGATCAGTTTGTTTTCTTTTACTTTTGTCATCATATGTATGCTTTTTTTTTTTTGGTAACCCAAAGTCTGCCTTTTTTTATTATTTTTTTATCAACACTCTATGAAAATGAAAATTTAGTGGCATTATTTTCAGCTTTTTACTGATAATTACGAGTCTGCCTAACCCAACTGATTTTTGCTTATCTGTTCAATGATTTTTGCTTATCTGTTCAAATCTAATATAATCATATTATATTAGATTTTTGAAATCTCCATACTTCTTTTCGCAATGTTATTGTTGGTTGTGAAATACGGTCTATGAAAACCATAAAGTCATAGTTCGTTCATTTTTTTTCGGAATAAACTTTACAATAATTCGCCGGAAGGATAACCACGAGATCATAAGAAATTATTAATGCCATATACTTTAACATGTTCTTATAATATGCAAATAATCCATCTTACAGAGAAAATGGGAGAATCTTAAATTTGTCTTGTTAAATACCATACTGTTCTTAGAGAAACAGTTTTAGCATTCTCTGAGAAACGAAATGCAAACAAAAAGGCTATCTCTAGTACTCTTTCTATAATTGTCTGATTTATTAATAAATCCTTTATCCATTTGATGAATAATCTAAATGCGTGACATTCTATGACATTAATCAGAGAGATGGATCGTTCAAACCATGGCAATTTCTCTCTACACGTGGAACTAATGTTCTATAGGTTAATCTTTCATATTGGTTTATATTTTATACTGGTTCGACCCCCCTTCATGCAATTAGAGATTCTTCACTCTATTATTTGTAACTTTAAAGAAGCTAAATTTTTGTTTAGGCAAAAACAAAACTATTTCATAACTACTAGGAATTTTTGACTTCTGTGAAAGAAATTATCAGTAATTCTTTTCAGAAACAGCAAAGTTATACATCATTTTTATGATAATTTTGTGAGTCAAGTGTTTCTCGCATCTAGTTACTCGCTTAATACTCAATCTTGGACCAATCAAAACGAGTTCGGAAAAGATACAAATTAATAAGTAATCAGGCTAAATAAAAAAAGGTGTTCCTCCTTGGCTTTAAAAATCTTCTTCACACTATAGAGTTGTTTCGTGTTTCTGTCTCATTCTTGGAATTGAACCATTAAGAGTTTGTAACGCTGTCCAATCAGTACTTCAAGGAATGCGTGTTTTGCTTGATTCCTGATAAACCTATGCCAAATTTGTTGGATGCTGCTTCCGTCCTAGCCGATTGGACGCCTTCCTCCACTGTCCTGAACTGGCAACCATGGACAACTAGTTCCAGATATGTCAATAACATTTCCTTGCATCAGGAAATGCTATGCAACTCTGCATTAATACACAGTTGCACAGCAGTTATCTCACAACATACCAAGATATATTTTTTCTTTGTAAAGGATTTGTATTGAAGGATGATCATCACTGATGCCGCAATCGAGATTGAATCCCGGCTGTCTGACATATAGTCGGACATTGCTATTGTCGAACTGCTATTGTCTAATATAAATTCTTAAAATTAACTATAACATGAAATATCTGTTTCTGAGAGAACAAAAGACGATTCCAAATCAGTAGTATAGTCAGAAAGGCGAACATTAACATTCGTACGAAATTCATAATAAAAAAGAGGAAACGAGATGCCCTCTAACACCTAAGATCAGAGTGGCACCATAAAACGACTTATGAGACTCGTCTTTGTAGTACTTGGGAAAAAATGCCTTACTTTCATAGAACGTTTGATATTAATTATCATTTTTAATGTAAAATATTTCATTCATTTAATAGGCGCTCTTATTTTTACGGTGCGGAGCTTGTCCTACTATTAATCTGGGGTTCTGTTGACTCTCTGAATTACTGGTTAATTTTTACACATCAGAATTCTATGGTTTCCATGCCCATTTGCTCATTCGATGCCGTTTTGCTCTTTGGAGTAACTTCCTCTTTATTCCATTGCGTGTGTACGTATAGAAACACAGGACGGAGATGTTTGTTTCTTTGTCTTCTCATAACAAAGTTAATGTGAATCATTCCATAGAACTTGATTACTTTCTTTTGTAACATGTAAATTAATAGAACTTGAAGATAATAGAACTATCCATCAATGATTCTTGCAGTTACATGCCACTCTATTAACTTCTCCGTATTTCAGAGGATTCGGTGTGGGTTTATCGGATGAAATAGTGATTGTATCTAAGAATATACTTGATCAATTTCATACTGCTCAAGAGGTTTGGCTAGTTTTGTTAAAATGCAGCCAACGTAAGAAAGAGAAATTAAATCTTTAAGTTCCACTCAATGCGTTGAGTTCGTTGATTGAAAAGGAGTTTCATAACTGATCTGATCCTGTGGCTTCCTCTCTTTGAGAGGGTTGCAGCTGATTACTAGGGAGATAATGACGCAAGGTGGTTTCCCGTTGCCTTCCTTGCCGTATATCTACGACCTGTAGACTGTGTGTGTGTTCACGGGGCCGGTTTGCCTGCTTTCGGGATGAAAAACCCAGATAAACTGGCAGAAAAACCCTGCTGTCCACGCCCAACCTGCTAACTTGACTATGGCTGAGGAAAATCCTTCAGCTCCTCACGTCTCCGATGGGAATCGAACCTAAGACACTCCCTCCGCAGGCATATGGTTGCGAAGCGTAAAGCCACTAGGCTAACCGCGCGGCCGAGTTTCATATATCTGTGTATGTATAAGAATATTTAAGAAATCAAGATAGCATGATACTTATTACACATATGAGTTTGAGAGTATATTCTTCTAAGGCTTTCTTCATAAATACTTCCATCTAAATGTATGCCAGGACTGGAGAAAGCGGGCCTCTATATGGACTCATTTTGCTTAAAATATCTAATGTCGTGCAATGTGTAAGAATGTCTTTTTTTTGTTTGTTTTAAATTTTAGAGAATTTTTATTACAGTAAAGTGTAATGTTTTCGAGTCGGAATATTACCATAGATTCCCACTAAACATCTTAATGGCACAACAAATGTATTGTCAATCTCTATAACAGTGAACTGCAGGACAGTCGTAGATGTTATTCAATTATAATACGCAAAAATATTAGTGCTAAAGTGCACAATGATGTGTAGAAACAAACTCAGAACTAACTTTGAATTATCAAGAGCCTACATAATACTATATCTGTTGTCACCATGCTAATTGTTTGTAAGTCTGCTGTTCATATTTTGTTTCTTACATTCCTGAAGAAAGACGCCTATATAGAACGAAACTGATCGTGTCGTTGTAAATGACTAGAATCGGATGCGAAGAAGTTTTATATGTGATCTTTTCAAATAAAAGATTTTAAACATGAAGCCATTCTTTAGAGAACTGTTGATAATAAATAGATCTTAAATACATTTTAGCTCTATCGAGGTTTCTAGTACTCATCTATTTTTACGTTTCGCGGGATCCCAAAACTCATCAATATGGCGAAGTCACGCAGTAATATTGCCCTCTAGGATACCATTAAACGCTTTTTTTACTGCACATTCTTATCGTTTTCTTTTCAGTGAAAGTATGTTTGTAAGTGAGTTCCCCCAACGGGGTGATCAGCAGTGCATCTGGAATTTAGCACGTAATATAAATGTATAAATGCCATTTTATTTTATAGAAGAAACTCAAAATGAACTTTATCGAAAAGGTGCACGAAGTGAGATTTTTTGTTGGTGAAAAACGAAGCAGAAGACGTTACTTCTTAAAATCCCGTTTGTTTCATGTTAACGTAGTTTTTCTCATATTAAACAATTTATATGGGTTTCATATTATAATTTAATTTTTAAAATATTTGTAAAATTTATAATATTTTTAAGTCATTACTGCTTTTGATCCGGGTTAATAATGCTTGCGTCATGGTTAATAATAAGATTATCAACTAAAAAAAATTAATTTTCTGATGTATTAAATACGTGTGTTATAAATAAAACAATCTTCATTAAATACTGAATCCTCTTCAATTCCCTACGCATTTCGGTGAGATATGGATCGGGAATAGCCTTCATTAAAGGTTTTGATCAATTGCTGCACACAGGAAATTCTGTTTGTCTGTACAGACGACGACAATCACGTTCCTGACAAACTGGCTTAGGACTAGTTATGCCTCTTAGACAAACAATGTCGGGTATTTTTCCACCAATTAAACACCTGGGATAACTAACCTTTTGAGAAACCAGACAGCACTGCTGTGTCCAAAATCGTGACTTCAGTCAGACGGGCATCCACAATGAGCCCTTTATCGAATTCCGAAAGATCCTTTGTTTTTCCCATCGTGGTGAACAGTATTGACAATTGTTGACCAGAAGCGTTCTTGTCCTAGAACACATGGTGATGCACGTGACCAAATATTCTGCGTATACACCGAGTAAGTGACGTTTACGTATATCTGCATAACGATTTCTAATTTAGCAGCCGGTATGTGTATCTTAGGAGAGAAAAAAAGCAACGCATTAATAAAACATTAGACGGTTAATTATATTTTTTATCATTATTTGCACGCATTTTAGAGAATTTGGATGAAAATAGGGTATGAACTAATTTCTGTTTCTTTTTTAATTAAAATATTTTGTGACCAATTTGCGTGCGTCTCTGATAGAGATTAAAAACATTTTCTTTTGCAGATAAGTAATGCATTGTTTGTGTAACGGTATTTTTAAAGTTTCTTCAAACAATAGCTAAGTAAATTGAATAAGAAAGCATGCTAAATCCTAAATCAAAATATGAGGACGCGTAATATTTATTCACCATATTTGAAACAAAAAAAAATTAAATCGTTGCTGAAATAAATTTCACGAGTCTCTGTAAAGGGTCTAGTCAAAGAGTTTTTAAGTTTTTATAGAACTATTCATAGACTATGGATGAATAACACTCGTGTTGTTCATCATGGACTTTTAGCTTCATCATCACTCCTCAGTTGACTTTTTTGCTTTCTGTTTGGTATTCATGGACATGCTTTCGTCCATGAATAATGTGACTTAATTCTTCTTAGCTACTCCAGACTAGGAACAACATCATCTGTTGTTGCATGGTATGACATACGCTAATGGAGAAGAATTAAATTATTTCTTGCTACTACTAGCTGTGCCCTGTCTTGAAAATAGCCTTCCTGCCTTCAGTATTCGAAGGATTATCCTAAAATTGCATCGCCTCTATAGAGCTGTTGTAATATTTGTACTTCAGTTGGATAATCTGGTTTGGAAGTTTGTCTAGGAAGCAACGAACCTTTATAAGAGTTTCGAAAAAGACACTCTAATCAGTCTTATATGAGGTAGTCACTTTTCTCCTCCTGGAAACGAATTTCTTGGAGGAATATCTTTCAGGGATGAAAACATCATATCCTCATCCGTAGAAACAGGAAAAGCCGACTACAGAACGTACGCAGTTAACAGATATTATATATTAATTACAGTCTTAGTTGATTCGGAGTAATTCCATCAAGTATCAATACCTCTGGTATTGATACTTGATGGAATGTTTAGGTGTCGTAACTCGGGAAAAAATAAATCCTGGTTTATTTTTTTCCACAGATTGATCTGTAACTGAAGATGTGTATGCATGTTCTGAACATATGCGATTCCAGTGGTTTATTCTTTTTATAATTATATATTTTTTAGATCAGAGGATTTCTTCATGCTATTCTCGCCAGCGTTCTACAGTAATTCAGACATAATTTTGTGTTTACAATACGTAGCAACAAGCATTTGAAAAATTCGTTTGTAAATATCACAAGCCTGGGACCGCGCGCTATTCGATCAGTAATATCAGATAAGGTAGAGTAATAAGGAAAATAAACAGATTTGTTGGACTACATAAATTAGCAAGCTTTTCCAAAAAAATGAGTTTCTCATCTTAGATCATTTTCTCCAGCTGTTCCTGTCATCATCATCATCACAGGGCGAGTCGTGTATAAAAAATTCTTATTAGTCACTAGCCTAATTATAAACCTTGCTATTGTTGTGAACATTTCATTTGTTATTTAGATATCTGTTTTTCAATCTGTTAATAACAAAAAAGTAAAAATACGATGAGATTTATCCCAGAATTTAATACGCTACGATTTTAATAACGGACTTACTTGAATAAGTATAATATCAAGATAGGCAGAGAGAGAGAGAGAGAGAGAGAGAGAGAGAGAGAGAGAGAGAGAGAGAGAGAGAGAGAGCGAGAATTAAAGACTGCCTTGTAGTAAATGACATAAGGAAAGAAAATATAAAAAGCTTAATAAAAATAGCACAAAAAGATATTGTCTTCATACCAGAAACTTAATACATAAAAATTTAATTTATGTGTAGTTGAAATATGGGCATAGTTGAAACTTGTAATCACAACGCTGCGACGAGTCTATTATAATTTCTGTCATATAAATTAGCCATCTACCCGTAGCGAAATTACTATTGTCAAACAGCACTTTATAATTCGCGATTTCTTTCTAAAAATCACAGCATTTTTTCTAAATAGTTTTGATGCTACGTTTTTTGGGGGAACTTTCCAAATGCAACTTCCATTCTGGCTGTTTTGATCTTTTTCGACGATGATGGTTCATCCTTCAAAAGACATAATTTTGATAAACTTCTGATTCCTTGTTTTTAAGAAAGAGAGACAGCTTTTCAGAAAAAAGTACGAAACTTAAAGGTGAAATGTTTACTAAAACATGAAGTTTATTCCAATTTTATAAAAATATCGTAAAAACTGTTTCGAAAAATGATAATTTAGTAAGCCTTCTGTTTTTAGGCAAACATTATGAAATCCCAGCCTTACCTCCATAGCTAGCGGCACTTATTTTCAAATCTACTTGGTATTTCTGCAAGTAATTTGAATTTTAGATTCTACCGTAAACATACTTTGATATTTC
The DNA here is from genome assembly GCF_054136105.1 of Typopeltis vanoorti. Taxonomy (NCBI): domain Eukaryota; kingdom Metazoa; phylum Arthropoda; class Arachnida; order Uropygi; family Thelyphonidae; genus Typopeltis; species Typopeltis vanoorti. The sequence continues at coordinate 60,989,216 of NC_143573.1, read as the reverse complement.
TTGTTTTCTATGATTTCCTAGGCGGCTGAAATATTCCCAAGAATGACGAGAAATCGATTCTAAAATCCAATAATACATTACTACTTTTACCATCAGTTTATATCAATCATTTTGAATCCAGCAGGACAGATGAATCAAGATAAGGAAGAAATGGTTTACGTTTAAGGAGAATCATTCAATGGACAATATTGTAAACAGTCCGTTTTGCTTTTGGGAAATGTCTCCGAGAATAATTCCTCATAAATCTCAGTAAGCTATTTACAGTGTTAGACATTTGGTATTCAAAATAAGTACTCCAAAAGATTTATTTACTCTTTTTTAAGTAAATATCTGTACACGAATCATTGAAGAGATAAAAGTAGAGTCATAAAATAAATTTGGACGACTAGTTTATTTTTTCACATCAAAAATATTTACAGATATATAGTGTTATATATTATATGTATATATTCATATTGGCTACATAATGTGTTTCGTTTCAAGAAATATTTGGCAAAATAGATTTTTCTGAAGAATAAATTATACCGTCTTTTTTATAATAATTGGCTGTATACTTAAATTAAAGCTTGGATATGATTATTGTTCACCTTCACATTTCCGTAGATAAACATATGAAGCTAAATAGAAATCATTCACATAAAGGCTCAAACACCAACACACTATATATAAAAACCAAAATCTACTTCATCACTAAAATGTTAATAAACCCCATATTTCTAAATAACGGATACATTTTGTAAATTATATTTTTCATCCTAGTAGATTTCACAAAAATAATTATAATAATAATTAACAGTTCTTCTCTGTTTGTGGATTTTCGATTTTTAACAATGCATACATAACAGTTTGGGAAGTTTCTCTGAACACTGTAAAAGGAATGATAATAACCCAGCAATCTGCAGGTGGAAAGAACATACAGTCATCTTCTTTCCTTAATTCTCTGTCCACACGTGTATTTGGGGATCCTTGGACCTATCATCAATATCTGAAAAAAAAATGAGATTAGTTTTATCAATAAGAGCGATCAAGTTAATTAAACAAAAAAAAACTCAAAATCAGAACTGTATTAACAATTATATTTATAATAATTGTTATAATTATTATAACAATAATTATATTATAATTAATAATTGTTATTATTATTATAACAATAATTATGTTATAATTATATAAATAATTGTTATAATTATAACAATTATAACAGCATAAACTGTTCTAATTATAACAATTATATTAATAATAACAATTGTTCTAATTATAACAATTATATTTATAAAAACAATTGTTATAATTATAAACATGTGAAATGAGAGCGATGACATTGTTAGATCACATTTTAGAGAGGTGATAAAGGAAGTAAATCCCAAAACACTGGAATCTTTTTTTTTTTTTTTAAGTAAGGATATATGGAATTTCAGAATCGATTTCGAAAGAAACACAGCTGAGAGTAATGCACTAAGTAATTTAGAAAGTTCCAAGCTGTATAGAAAATATATAGAGAAAAGGAACAGAACCGGGGGAGGGGGAGACATGATAGCAACAGGACGAAAAACGAACTTCATAATTGACAAAGTCATCCTTATTAATATGACCAAGTATTCAAATGCTAGTTGACACTGACTGTTTCATGATTGTAATATATTGACATACAACTTCTTTCTGTTCATGTTATATTTTATAATTGACTATCCAAATATCCATTTTGTAAGATGTTACTAAATTTAATTAACATGTAATTTATCTAATATTAAATAAACAGAAGGCATGTTTACGTATTATAATTCCCTCCTTTCGAAATTATTTACAAAACCATAACAGCCAGAACATAAAAATTGATGCCTGCTTCTTCAATGTTATTACAACAGCATTAATTAACTCAACCATTATTGGGTAGGTTCTATATACCCAGTAATAACCTTATTTCTTTGCTTGCTATACGTAACCGGTGGTAATTTAAATTATCCAAAACAAACATTATAAAGAAAACACAGATGGATGCCCGTTATCAATAACCTCAGTATATATTCTCACCCATAATGTGGCATGAAAAGTGTTTTATTTTTATCTGGATAAAAATCGCTTCTGTTGTCGTTACATTTCTTTTTATGCACATATAAACTGATTGGTCCAGGTTAAAAAGATTTTGCTTTGTCATTACAAATCCACCATTAAAATTTTGCATATTCTCAATTAGTTTATTAGTTCTCTTTTCCTAATCTTTTTTTTTTTTAAATAAAAAATCTCTCATATACCATCTCCAAAATTTGGAACGCATTTCTTCGTACACCACGTTAACTAATTAATCTGGTAACAAAAAACTAAAATTGAATGGGGTCAAAGTTTATTGAAATTTACTGAATACGTAATCCTAAATGCTCAAGTTTATTGATTACGCCAGTTATATATAATCTATTAGCTGTAATTCGTTTTGTTTGTTTATTCTCTCTCTCTCTCTCTCTCTCTCTCTCTCTCGCACACACACACACACACACACACACGCACACCTCATTCACTTTAACTTTTAAACCTTCATTACTTTAGCGTTAACGTGAATCAAACCTGGTATTCAAGACATTCATATGCATTCGAATATATTCAATTTCTCACCAATCCCTGGATTCCGGATTACAATCAAAATAGCAAAAGCTAAGGCGTGTGTATTATAACAATTATATTTATAATTGCGAGTGCTCCTCTGTCTGGCTTGCCTCCAGAAACAAATCCTAGTTTCAGAGGGGAAAAACGTTTTTGTCCAGGTATGAGGCCGAATCACTTATTTTCAGCTGAAAAGCCCTTATAAAGTTTCTTAGTGATCCAGATGGGATTCTATCCCAAGGTCTTTCCAACTGAAGGGCATCGCCTACAACGATTGAGTTTATTTTGTCGTTATTAATAAATAACAGAGAGAGAGAGAAATTGAAATCGCTCTGACTTGGATATTGGTTGGAATTACGCCTCAAGTTACTAAGTGATCTTAGCGCAGTGCATTATGTCTACTACTTGGGAGTATCTCCAGTAGGAATATCTGCTTAGTTTGACGAAAAACAACCCATCTCCATGAAAAAAAAAATTCTACGACCTTTTGAAACCGTCTACCTCATTTTCAGATGAACAGCCCTTACAAAGATTCCTCACCGGCTTCCCAACTGAAAAGTAAATATCATGACTCTCCAATTTGGCAATTGGCATCATCAAGGGGAATGATAATACATGAACGTGGATTTCTTATTTTTTTTTTTTTGGATGCGGATTTCTTCTCTAGTATTACATTGTACTCGCATTTAATGGACTTGCGACGCTGGAGACATTATTTATCAATTTGAGACAACGTTATCAATATAAAGAAGTGCTCCTTTAAAAAAAATAATAGCCTAACTACTAATTCTACGATCCTTCCAACAACAACTATTTAGTGATCCCTTTGAGAGCAATTCTTCGTTCCTCTTCGGTGCTTTCATTTACGTGTGTGCGTTACAGCGCCACGTCATTGCTGGATTTCTGGTAACTTCGCCACATATTTAAATAAACATTTGCATAATCCTTCAAGAATTTAAAATGTTGTCATTTGAGTTATATGAAAGACGCTAGATATTCATTTTCTACTGAAAAGTAAACATTGTCATAATTAGAATTTTGATATACCCGAAGATTATTTGTTAAGATTAGCGTGGAACAAACGAAGACCATCATCTCCTTATGGTAGTTCTGAAAACTGAGCATTTTTAAACTCATCTGTATCATGGAATAGCAAATGAAGTTTCTTGACGAAAAAAGTAGAAAAGAAATATCAAATTCAGAAATTTACAATCAGGATAGATTAGTGCAATATTAACAGGGGTAAAAAATGCTATCATCCCCTATATGTCGGCATATTTCCTTTGCATATATGAAATTGCACATATGTTACATTGGCAAAACAATTAAATAAATAACGTAGTATGAAGGAAATTCATATCGGAGGCCTAAAGTTCCATGTTCGGACTCTATAGCAGAGTTTCCGGATATATAAAAATAAATGAAAAAATATACAAAATATATAAAATTAATGAAAAGATAAAAAAATTATTCGGCCATCCACAATGGGTAAATAGTATAGATTTATAGAAGCCTATCCTCTCTGGGAGCCATACTAAAAATAAAATAAGAATGAGGCTTTACTGGAAAAATATGTTACTTAAAGATAAGTTTGATTACTGTAACTTTTTTGTTGAAAATGTTGCATTCTTTTGACGATACGCGGGTACTTATTTTATTCCTCAAGTAGAAAACTATGTGAGATATATTGTTTTATATTCGCAAGGGTTCATCATGAATTGCTTCATAATGAAAACTGAAAATATTATGCAAGCGTATCGCTGAAAGCTCCCACGATATGTTCACCATAATAGTTATTATTTGGAGACCCTCTACAGTACGCATCACTACACGATCCACGGTCTGCATTACATACTGTTTTGCATTTAGCATGCTCACAGAACATGCTAAATGCATGTTCTGTGAGCATTTTTTCGAGAGTAAAATTCCAAATTTATGAGAGAAAAAAACGTACTACCTCTGTGTGAAATCAACTAACTTACCTTCAGTTGTGAAAAACCCCATACAAAGATTCTTGGAGGTCATAACAAGGACATTTTTTTTTTCATAGAAGGTGCGCTTACTCTTGTTCTTCCGGCTGTATTATTAAGCGCCAGCGAAATCTTTTTACAATTCAAACCTCTTTTAAAATGAAGAAAAATATCCCCTTATACAAATTTACTCAGTGGATAGAAAGACTATAATAGTAGTAGGATACTATACTTGGACAATGTTTTTTACACACCCGTCCACATATTTTTTTCTTTCCAAAAGCATCACGGATTTATTAATCTTTAAAAATAACGGAAAACAACATGAGTATGCGGAGTGTAAAAAAAAAAACAACTAACATTGGATGTCTTTGCAAAGCGTCATTACACCCGAATGTATTATCTCTCATTTGAGTGTGTGAACTCTTTGGTTTCCTTGTTTCCCGGGGATAAAAAATGTGCTGTTTAAAAGAAAACATATACAATATTCTTCTGAGATAGACCATCTAATTCCATTTCGCATAAAAAGCCTAGGAAAAAATCCCTAGAGTCTGATTCCTAACGAAGACTTTCTGAATATTTAAACACAAATGAGCTATTAGAGCCGTTTTCCCGATTTTTTTTTCGCATTGAAAAATAACAGCGATATCCCTCAGACAAATGTAAAGCATATGATTAGTCATTCAGCTCTTCTTGAAATGTAGTACAAACTACACTGAGGGTTAAAAAATAGTGCACATTATATGTCGGGCATCACGTAAAATTAAACTTTGGGAGATGCTCTGTAAATTACTTTAGTGTGAAAAATCAGGAACCTAAGAGAAGAGAGTGTTGAATACCTCTCTCTCTCTCTCTCTCTCGCTCGCTCCCATTGAATTCCGTATACTTATGAGTGTATGTCAACCGTGAAGTAATGCCATTACTACTGACTTTTCTTTCGTGAAAACATTGCTATTATGTTGAAGTGTTTAATATTTCAAAAGTTAGTTCAGACAGACAAGCATTATTATATGGGCAAATTCTTTTTTGTAGGAAAGATGACTTAGCTGGATTATTTATTGTGATTTTTACTTTAATGAAACGGATCTTTTTCATTCTTTTATAGCAGACAACATTCTACTATCTGAAAGTATCTGCTTTGTTCTAATATTTTATTATCACTTGCAGTTTTGATACGTACTGGACAGGTTTAATCTTTTTGAATGCCAGTACTATTGACTTTTCTTTCGTGAAAACATTGTTCTTAGGTTGAAGTGTTTAATATTTCATATAATGAAATGTATAATACAATTTATTCACGTACGAATAATTGTTATATATTGTTAAATACTATTTAATTTTCCTCCTATATTTCCTGAATTCACTGTAAAATTTGGTTGTGATGTGATATTTAATTCAACGAATATTAAGAACGATTTTATCTGTTCTTTATAGAGTATAATAATAAAAATAATAAGCTAACGTCCTTTATTTCCTTATAGGGAGTAGGCGAGGCCTTTAAACCCATCAAGTAAGCCCGTGCAACTCAGTGGAAGCGTTGCTTGCATCCTCTGCACTACATCGCACGTTGATAGACTTATGGTTCAAATCTAGTCGCCGACTGGAGGAACTTTTTCTAAGCCTTTCTTCGACTGGTTCCCGAGTTGGTCGATCTCTGGCACGGGCAAGCGGTTTTTGGTTCGGAAACTCGTTTTTTTTATTCTCGTAAATGCAAAAAAAAATCGACCAACTCACATTATTTCAGACAGCAACATATCCTGTTAAGGTTAGGTACCAAGAGACGTCAGCACTTGTTCGCCGGTTTCTTCATCGGCGGCTGCCTATAATTAGTGATATACATGTGCCAGCTATCTCAGATTGGCTATCGGTGGAGATTGAACTGCCCACTCAGTCTTCTTTATAACTTCTTTCTTTCTAAAAATTCCTTCTAGGCATTTTTTACCAACAAAGATCATAGCCGTTTATTTTGAAATGCTTCTTCTTTTCATTAATTAATATTAAGATAAAAACTAAGTCTGTGCAGAATTTCTGTTCTGAGTTGATTTTGTTTTTCAGTAATTTGACTTCGCTAATTTTATTCGGCTTCTGTTTTAGTATTCCTGTACATACACTCGCAAGCCAAAATTCCATGTTAGTCCAGAATGGGGATTCTTCTCATGGACATCTCTCAGTCCTTTCTTCCCCATTGAACATACCTTGACGGCTAATTCTAACCTGGGGATTATTTCTGATCAGATATTGTCCTACATGGTGACATGGGGATCGATGGATTTCGACTCTTTTAGCAATAAAAATCCACCATGCCACAAGGTTGCTTTGTGAAAGCATGGTCCGAAAAGCATATCTAAGTATTTCATGTGCATTTGCAGCCGCCTAATTCTCCTAATTATAGCTGACTCCTTCGCTAACCTCCCGTATTATTTGCTCTGATTTGTCTAGAATACCTCAGGACACCTTAGGTGGTCTAGAGTAGTCAACAATAATAATAAGTCAATGGAGTAGTCAATAATACTAAAACAGACATAGTAATATCGGCAAAGGAAGTCCAACAAGCTACCAGGTAGACGGTTATAATGTTTTGACTGATGAGTGTATATATCAGGTAACGTGAATAGAGTAGGATTATAGTTCATTTAAGATGTAGCAGTCATATTTATTTATTTTTCTTTTTTAACTGTCTGCTGTCTGCTGTTATTTTTATACTTTCTCTTTTGAACTGTACATTTCTTTTGTACTCTATCTCTGCTTCTATTGTATTGAAAAGAGCAACACAAAAATCTTCATTTCATAGTTTGGATAATCAGTTAACGTAGCAGCCTTCTTTTTTAAATTTTTTATCGTTTAAATTAAGGGAACCCCTAATTGATCAAATACACAATCATTTATAACTCTGAAATAGATCAGGAACTAAAAGATCGATAAGACAATGTTACAGATTAGGACTGCATCACTGTATTCGTTTAATTATTCAGTTTTCTCAGTTGATGGGAAACATGGTCCTGATATGCCCTTTGTCAACTAGTAAAATATCTAAATTTGTCAGATTGTTATTACATATATTATATGGAAGTTTGAAAAGAAACTAGCCATGCAGGCTGAAGTTAATTCAAAAGAATTTTATCGTTATGCCGCAAGTAAAAGAAAGAATGAATTGGAAGAATAACTTTTCTGAATGCAGATTGGTACTCTAGTGTCAGAAGCTAATGAGATTGTTCAATTAATGAGTGCTCACTTTGCTAAGATATATCACCGAAATGTACGTAATCTGGACCACACTCCTATACTACACTATACTGGATGAAGAGATAGCGATGCATTGATGTTGAAGAGCTGTTGCTTAACCTAATGAAACATCAACGCGCATGCTAAAGGAGCTTTTCACATGATGCTATGTGAATTGTTTGAAATACAAACAAACTATAGGTATAAGTTAAACTTTTTTATAGTTTTATACTAATAACATTTTATTAATTAAATTTTTTTAAAATTTATAAACAACTAAAATTAGAAAATGATTCCTGGTCATGATCGAAATCAAAGGAAAATGCCTCCAGTGTAATAATGATATAAGTGTTTCAATGAACAACAGATCTTCATATTTACTTATGTTAGTTTATCTTGAAGGCACAAACACAATATAAAAGTTATGAAAATTAAAATTAATTATATAAAGGTTATAAAAATTAAAAAATTACAACAAATGTAATCTCAAACTTGACAAGCATTATCACTACATTATGTAGGAATTTTAATCCTCAGTATTATGATGGAAATACTTTGTGAATGGTAACCTCGTTTTCCGATTAACGCAAACGGTTTCCTTATTACTAGGATGATGTTGGGGTTCTAAAGTTCCAAATGCATTCTGAATAGTACAAGTTCGATAAAGCCATTATTTTGTATTCTTTCGATTCTACGTCAAAATAAGGAGTTATAAACCTGTCTTGATGGACTTCAGACTGATCGAAATGGCTGTAATCTGTTGTGGATTCCATTATGTTAGTTTTCACGTCATCGGCATCACGGGTTTAAATGCAAAGTTCAATCTAGAGGCGCATCCCTCTTCAATGGTTCTTCACCTTTTCCGATAAATCTGTAAAACTTCTTGTTCCTTCATGTTGTTTTTGTGTAAGTGCTTATATCTATGTGAGAGGCATGAACTTAATCCTACAGAAATTCATTCAAAAAGTTCAATTAGTTTGTAATAGTAAAATAACGCAACATGTAATTTTTAAAAAATTATTTCATTTCATTTTTAAAAATTAAATGTTTACAAATTAATGATTATTAAAACCAAAAATGTTAATAACAGTAGAATATCCAAATATTGCCAAAACGAAAGCGCCTGTCACTTAATTCACATTTGACTTTGTAAAATCCTCTGAATTACTTATAATTTTATGCCTAACAGATAATATGTGAATAAAATTCGTCATAATTGTAATTGCGTAAGCAGATATTTTATGCAGGATTCTTATTAAATTTAACAATTATTGAAGACCGAAATGTGATTAAAAGGAAATTGAAGTGCAAAATAAATCTAAATGTAGTCTGCTAATTCTAAATTTAAACATCCGAAAATCTAAATTTAAATCCTAAATTCTCTTATGCCAAGAAACCGCATATAATGTATTCAAACATTTAAATAGTGTATTACAAAAAACAAGCAAAAAAAACAGAAACGTGAGAGTTTTTTTATTTATTTAAATAACTCAGTGTACCGACGCTAGCATTCTGTTTGAAAAATGCGTATGCGATTCCCTAGAACAGACTTTCCTGAAAATGTAGCCTTTACCCCGCTTAATATCATTAAATGCGGTCTATGTATTGATAGTGTTGTTTCTTTCTGACCTCATTTAACAGCAAATAATGTTTTTTCACGAAAAGAGCAACAAGCACGATGTTACTTAAAGCTCGTTTGAAATACTTTCGTTTGAACAGTCATGATTAAATAAACAAATATCGAATCAATTTCCTTATTTATGATTTTCCAAAGCCTAATTAAATCTTTATGATTCCGATGCAGAATTTAAGGCATTTTCGCTTCGCTGAGGTTAATAGCACTGACACTAATTGTTCAGCTGGCTTCATTATCTACTAAATCAGGAGATGAGACGATTAAATGCATTCTCTTGTATTCTGTCTCACTACACTAATAAGCGTTTTAAGTGACCTTAAGTCAAGGAAGATGCCAATCATGAACTTTGAGGGTCTCTCTGCTTAATTTAGAAACATTAAATTAACTTGACAATGCATTAGAACCACAGAGGGAAATAAATTGCAAAGGATGCGAATTTAAATGAATAAATCTAAGAAAGAAGACAAGAACAACTTCCAGTCTCTATTAAAAACATTCGTTTAATAATCAGTTCATCACAGTTAAATGAAGCAATCTAAAGTTGCACAAATTTACGATCAACTTTGTTACATGCAAAAGGCAAAAACAGCTCCACTAATAATTATTTAGTCAATGGATGGCAACAATTGTTACTTGTTCTGAATGGAATTTCTTTTCACATCGATATAACCGATTTTAAAATTATTTGTCTTGGAAGCTTGACCATTTGCTATTTCTGGAATATTTACGAACTGAACAATCTTAAAACTAGACAGAATGGCATAATTTAATGCCAGGAGGTACTTCAGAGAGAGAGAGAGAGAGAGAGAGAGAGAGAGAGAGAGAGAGAGAGAGAGAGAGAGAAAGAGAGAGAGAGAAAGAGAGAGAGAAAGAGAGAGAGAGAGAGAGGGAGAGAGTCATTTTGCTTGTATGAACCACAACTCCTTTAATTTAGTTTCAAACAGCGACCTAAAATTAGTGATATTTGAATCGTATAAATTAAAAACCGCAAGGTTCGATGTTTGAAATAATGGCTGTTGAGCTATTATGAAATACAAAATATAATATGGGCATGTTCTTTATCCTGTTAGGCTGTTTTCCGGGATGAAAGCCTCAGTTTACGTAAAGAAAGTCCTACCTATCTTCGCAAAAAAAAACGAACAACACTAAACACATAGAGATTAATGCGGAGATATCACTAGTGATTTATATACATTGTTCTCATGACTAACAGATAATTCTTTTCACTATTCTTCATTAGTGAGCCTTTCTGAGTATACTGAGTTGTTCTTTCTCCTGTCTTCGATGCTATTCAAGCAACAAACTAGTCGTCTTCTCAAGACACAAACTGATTTTGAAAGTGCTTAAAGGGAAATTTTGCGTCACAGCCAGATGGTCATAATGCAAGTTTCTGATTAAAGGCTGCAGATCAGATTTTCTAGTCTCTTACCAAACTATTAGCCACAGCTTTTTCCAACAACGATACCTCTTTTGCAGTTGGATGGTCGTATTGAATTGTTTTTCATGGGAAAAGCAAATTTCATGAGCTCTTCTTTCTTCTTGAATCCTTGCATGCCATTGATAAAAGATCGCCTTCCATTTCGAAGAAGCGGCAGTCAATGTTTTTCCTTGAATGTTTGCCAAAACCGTTCAGTAGAATCTTGTCTTGTCAGTAGAATGACGAAAATAGTCTCTTGGTCTTGATGACATTCTTCAGTTGGTCTGAAGGTTTACGCCTACAAATTTGACTTGTGTTTTATGCTTTTTGATTTGACTCACATTACCTACGACAGGGGAGAATCTTTGTCCTCAAACTCTGTAACTAATCCTGGTGTTTTGCAAGGTTTTATTCTATCTCCTACTCTATTCCCTGTGTATATATCCTCGACCTGCATTGGACTGACTGCAAATCCAGTATGCAGTTTTGTTAATCATGGTACACGACACTCCGCTTTGTGCTAACCAAATCGCCAAAATCTCCAGATCAATTTTTAAAGTCATAAATTCTGACCTCTAATCAATTCTTTATAGCGTCGATAATTTCAATGCTATTAAATTTCAACTATGCGTTATCTCTCGTGAAAAAAAAATGGCTTCTTCTAGTGTTCTTTTAACGCCATCCAAATCTCTAGTTAAGGTGAGATTCATTTTGTTTGTATGACTACCATCCAATCTTTTTTGATAAACAAATGAAAAATATAGCCTTTTTCCAGGTGTTACTTTGTTTTGGAATAGTTATTTACTCAATAAAAATCATAAACCAGGAACTATTCATTGTTATCCTCGCATTGTATATTTTATGTGGTGTCATAACAATTCCCTCAAGCAGTCGATTGGGTAGGCAGGAGAGCAAATAGATAGATTAATAACCCATCTTCCACCAATTCACTTCACAATTTTATAGAAATTCTGATTTTGCTTCTTGCATTTTTCATGAATATTTTCATGGTCACGTTCACGGCCTTCTCATCCACAAATGACTAAATCTGCGTACAGCAGTCAAGATGCAGCTTTATAAAAGGGACAACAACTATCAAGTGATATTCGAATCCGATGTTAACAAGTTTCTTCCTTTTAGTTTTCTGTATGTAGATGGTAGTAATGTTCTGCAGGATGGTTGAACAGCCGGTTGTTTATAGCCACGGTGGCCAAACCGTGGCTCGCGAGCCGCATGTGGCTCTTAAGTTTTATTGCGGCTCAACTAACAAATAAAAATTATTTATAATTTTTCTTAATTTTATATTGTTTTTAATTTAATTTTTCAATTAATTACATTGCTGTTAGGCAATGTAGTTATATTTATATTACGTTGTCAGAAATTTTAAAAAGCTACATTAAAAGATACAAAAGAATCAACTGACATTACAGACCAACCACAATTAGCAATTTTTATTCGCTTCGTTCTTGAGGACGGAGTGACGCGAGACGAATTATTAGATTTAATAGCATTAAAAGATAGTACTCGTGGCGTTGATATTAAGGAAGCTTTTGATGTTGCCCTTAAAAATGTTCCAAAAAGTAAATTTGTGGCTCTTAACAATTAACAAAAAGTAAATTTGTGACTCTCAACAATTAACAAAAAGTAAATTTGTGGCTCTCAACAATTAACAAAAGTAAATTTGTGGCTCTCAACAATTAACAAAAGTAAATTTGTGGCTCTTAACAATTAACAAAAAGTAAATTTATGGCTCTCAACAATTAACAAAAGTAAATTTGTGGCTCTCAACAATTAGCAAAAAGTAAATTTATGGCTCTTAACAATTAACAAAAAGTAAATTTGTGGCTCTTAACAATTTCTGGTAGGCAACTAGGGCTCTTGCTGCAAAAACTGACCAACCCTGGTATATAGTATTATCATAAAAATAATCTACTACCATCATTTCATTCTCCAAGTGAGTAGGCTTCACTCCTTTAGTAATAACTACTGTAATATGATTTAGATGTTGTTGACTGTTCCTAAGCACGAGGCCATTAAATTTCACATTGTTTTAAACAGTACTTGGACACGTATTTTATTCGATTACATAAAGGACAAGAATGGTATGTAATATGATGCAATGTCTAATATCTGTCCTTTCTAGATGTCTTTATTTTATACAAAATTATTGCATTAAGAGTATACTATTTTAGTTAAATTAATGTTCAATTAACTTTCAAAGGTTCGTTATAAAAATATTCTTAAACTGTTTTCTATACTTAATTTGGAGTCACTAATTAGAAGATGGAAATTTCTCAGTACCGGAAATCTCCTCCTTATCGACTAAACTGTCATTTTGAGAAATGACATACACAATTAGGACGTACCACCTGAATGAAACTGCGAAACACGTTTCTTTGTCTTGGTGCACGCGAACTCACTACCTATGGAACTCTTACTTTGTTAATGCAAACACTATTCTTTTTAAAACAAACAGGTAAAATCAGATCTCTATGGGCAGTTAGTTCCCATTTCGTGTCTTTAATTTAAAGTAAGAGAAAGAAAGCATTTTTATAAGGTCACTCTGGATTAACCTATACTATGTACAGTAAATCCTGGATTTAACGGATCTCGATTTAACGGACTTCGGATTTAACGGACAAAATTTCCGGTCTGTATGTCAATATGAAAATTAACACCCTGTTAATTTTAAAATGCTTTTAACCAAGATTTGCTTATAATTAAATTAACAGGTCATTTTTGTTATTAATTTCCTGTTATTTTTAACAAATTTTGGCGAATATGCCATCGTATGTTGGAAAAACACTGTAGTAATTTAGCCAACATAAATGAGTCACCACTCATAAAACATGTTCGGCGAATGATTAGGATGTGATCACACCAATCGCACTGTAATTGGTTCTTTTGTCGCGTGGCGTGACTTTCTACGGCAGTTTTATTACAAACATTTTCGTAATTTTAGGGAGTTAATTAAAAAAACAAAAACAGCAGAATTCAAAAGTTAATAAAAAACTTGATAGTTTTTTCAAAGCAGGATTATCTAAACCAAGCGCCTCAACATCGAACATTAACTTCACATTAACTTATCTAAAAGTGTGAAAATTGTTTGTAAAACAATATTTTTTGTTATTACAGTTCTAATATTGATAAAATTGCAGTATAATATTACAGATATTTTTATTTTAAAAAAATTCGCTATTTAACGGACTATCGATTTAACGGACACCCCTTAGCCCCTATTGTTATTATATTATAATATTATTATTATATAACACCTCCAGGGAGTCCAAAGACTCATCGAGCGAGGGCACCTACTCTACAACTCTGCATCTTCACCACTCCACTTGCCGCAACTACCTTCATCATCTACACCAACGCCATCTACCGCCGACCACCACCACTATTTTCACATTAAATCGAGGGTTTACTGTATATCCATCATAAAATAGACATTGTGTTTGTAAATTATGTGTCGTTTCATCTTTTAGGCTTCCTAAGCTTAATTTTTAAAATATATTAACTTAAAATACACATCGCATTCGAGTGATAATAAGAGAGTGCTCATAATAGATTTAAAACCACACATTGAATTACTATTTGTGTTGCAGGTGTTCTCAAAATTTTGTTCTTGGCAAAATGTATATACACTGAGTGGCCAATTTATTGAAACACCTTCCCATTTTCCTAAATGGGAAGGTGCTCCTAATAAAGTAGCCATTCAGTGTAGATTTTAATCTCCAAATTTCGCTATTGATAAATGAAACTTTTCAGTTTTATAATTCTGTGGTAATAAGGTTTATGAGAAACTAAAGATTTTTAACGGAACAGAGATAAAATGCACTTTTTTCCCATCGGAACATGTTTATTTATTTATTCCTCTAGGGAAATAAATGATAAAATCATCTAAATAACTCTAATCGCTTTGCCAACTTCATTTCAGATGGAAATCTAAATCTGTTAAAATTACTTCCCTTTTATATGCAAATTTGATCAACTATTTGTCTTACAGACCAGACAAAACTTTTTCTTTATATGTTTGAATCTTTGCGTTCTTCTAACATTTGTAAAATAATGAATATTGCTTCCTTTCATAAAAGGAAGACTTGTAGCTCTCGTATTCGAATCCTATTATCTAGTTATGCGCTGTTCTGTTTTTGATATTTCTCCTGGCAGCAATGACTTAAGTTTCCCATTTTGAAAGGCTACTTCAGGAATTTTTATGGTTTTAACGTCGGTGTTAATAAAAGAAAGATTTTCCCTTTTCAATCTTGTCTGGTAATCCAGTTATAAATTATCGCTCTTATCATTTTCAACGAGTGGTTTGATCTGTTGAAACAAGAAAGGAAAAAGAAAGTGCATTACTTTCGTGTAATGGAAGTTTTTCGTTTCGGTGGTGGTGTTATGTTACTTTGATAATGACAACAGCAGACATCGCACAATCAACAGAAACTTCGCTAAACTGCGATAAAACAAAACGTTAACTTAAGAGGTTGGATGTTATGAATCCATGACACACACTGGCAATATGTTTGATTTAATAAAACTTCCAAAAACAAATTTCGTTATGAATTTATAGATTAATCTGGAGTCCATTTTGAAATACACAAGGACCCATAATTACTAAAATAACGAGTTTAGTTTTAACTTTTAAGCTAAAACGCAGATGCGATTTAAGCTAATAGTACCTTTTATATCGAAAGTTTCTTGAAAAAGCACACTGCATGAAACTTATTTCTGCATAGCCATATATTCTTAATGTGTAATAAACCTATGTGATTTGTTTTGAAATTTTGCGTTCTGTAAAACGCTAATCACAAAAATAAATCTGGGTATTTGATATAAACTGTTGATTAAATTGAATTTATTGTTTTATTGTCATCGTTTAATTCGTTCGTTTATTCAATTTTTTTATTTTAAATGCTATCAATTATAATACGAATAGCTGGCCTTACAAATCTCTCTCTCTCTCTCTCTCTCTCTCTCTGCCTTGCGACAGGCCTTCTACAATTATTCTGTTTTAAGATATAATACAACATAAAATTGCACATTCAAAGCAAACATTATTCCTTCCAGTAAAAGAACAATAAAAACAACCGGTGCTTTTCGATTTGAAATACGGATCCAAATTCTATCTAGGAGAATACGAATTGAATGTATAAATCGTTTTCAACTAAAATTGGACCAAATAGCCTCAAGCATGTTTTTCTTGGAAACTTGTGTTTTGCTTCTGAGAAATACAACAGCTGAAGAATACGAACTTAGCACCCATAGTATGTTTGTGCTGACAGCGATACTGATTTCAAGACCTTATTTGTAAGTATTACCAAACGAATATTTTATCTGGATTACCTGGATGGACCTGTTGCTTTCATTCAGGGTTTCTCTCCGAATGCAGATCACAAACTTTCCAGGTATGGTGAACTTCAGCCGAACTTCTCCACTTCCTATCACTCTGGTTAGAGGGTCTTCTCATATAGTTGGAGGTTTACCTGGTTTTCTCTTGGTTGATCTTGGCTACCGATTTGTGATACCGTAGGTCCACCTGTTGTCATTACGTCTTGCAATATGACCTGCCCACTGTGCCTTGTCATATATTTTTATTTTATTATTATTTTTTATTACGTGACTCCTCCAGGAAGTCCAAAGCCTCATCGAGGGAGGACACCTACTCTACATCTCTCTGTCTTCACCAAGCATCCACCAACTACAACTAACTGCAACTACACCAACGCCATCTACCGCCCGTCATCACCGGTAGTATATGATTTTCACTACTTCTTTTACTGCTTAATTTTTTGATAATTGTATTTGTGATGTGGTCTTTTTTACTTATTCCTAAGATTCTTCTTTCAGTAGCAAGCTGGATGGTTTGAAGAATTAGTTCCTCTTTTTGTGTGGTGCTCCACATTCCGGAGGCATGGATTACATGGGAGGACACAGCTGTTGAACATGCTAGCTCTTATTTTGACATTTAGCTTAGCATCTGTAATTATGGATCTGACTGTTAAAGGAGGTCCATGCAGCTCATTTTCTTTTATATATTTCTTCAGAAATATCATTGTCCATTTTTATTGTTTAACTAAGGATGTGTAGGATTCTACACTTTCTATGGTGAAATTACTTACTTGAATGGTGTGAGTTTGGCAGTAATTATTTCTCACGCATTTGGTTTCGTCAGGGTGAATTTTTAATCCTATTTTATTACAGGCATCATTCACTTGGTGAAGCATTGTTTCAAGTCGTGGAGGGTCTTGAGCTATAAGTATTATATCGTCTGCAAACATTAATATTTGGAGCAGCTCTCCATCGATGTTTATGCTACCTTTTTAGTCAAATTTCCTTGGTGATAGTATAGGATCGTCGAATAAGGTTATTTGTATAGAGCTACCAGTGACATGAATTAGATTCATGTAAACTGGATCGATGCCCTGTTCTAATAATGGGTTTAGTTTTTAGTTGTAAAATTGCATTAAGTTCTATGGTGTCGAATGCTGTTTTTTAAAAGTTTATGGACAGAGAGCAAAGAGGAATCTGTTATTCTTTACAAAAATTACTGAGTTGGGTGACTACTTGTATGTGATCTGTTGTAGAATATCCGTTTTGTAAATCTTGCTTGTTAATATTGTGTTCTTGAAGGGTGGTTTTGATTCTGTTTGATATAATTTTTCTCATTAATTTGTATATACATACATATACTATATATATATATATATATATATATATATATATTATTTAATTTTTGCTATTGATACTTCGATCATTGCTCCAAAGGAATAGGAAACGTATTCATTTAATTATTTTTGGCAATATAAAAAATATACTGTAAGTGCAAGTATGGGTGGCAAGTACTTTCTCACCCTCCTACGAAGGGTCCGGATACGAATCCTTCAGACTATGATCTATTCCCTAAGTTGAAAGAAACACCCACTTTGTGGTAAGTGCTTCAGCACCATTGACGATGTTTCTTTGGATAAGTGACCCGATTTATCAAACAGATCAACACAAAGGTTTAGTGATATAGAGGTATATGGCAGAAATGAGATTATATTGAAGGCAGTAAACGCAATTTTTAAAATAAATA
This sequence comes from Typopeltis vanoorti, assembly GCF_054136105.1. Taxonomy (NCBI): domain Eukaryota; kingdom Metazoa; phylum Arthropoda; class Arachnida; order Uropygi; family Thelyphonidae; genus Typopeltis; species Typopeltis vanoorti. The sequence continues at coordinate 60,971,295 of NC_143573.1, read as the reverse complement.
TTTTGTTTATCAACATGAGTACATCGAGCAAAATTTTTGAAATGACCTTTGTAGATCCTGCGACTCATACACATGCTGCAAGTCTTCTATTTTAGGTCGGTGGCGCTCCATTGTTGTATTGTTTCTCAACCTTTTTGTTTCAATGTTAAAAAAATCCAGTAAATGTATTTAAATATCCTAATGTATGAATGGAAAAAAATCAAACAAAAATAACTACCACAAATCAAAACAATGGCATATTCATGGAAATGTATCTTTCTATTTTAATATTTTCCATTCAATATATTCATATACTGTGTTTTTCGTTGTTTTTATTGTGAATATTGAGGTGTTTTCTTGTTATGAGCTTTCTTTCTGAACAGCACAGAAGGTCTAACATCTAAGTACATTTCAAAAAAGCAAGTTTCTTTTCACATACAAAAAATATAATTTTGATTATATTGTTTTGTTTTCAAATTAAACATTAAGTGTTTCAAACTACACACACACAATCCAGAAATCCAACACCGGGCTAACATGTCACATGAATGACTTAAGTACTTTAATTAAATAAATTAATAATAATAAATTATTACGGAAACTTATTCTAAGCCTACTAAAGAAGATCACAATAAAATTCCGTTTGGTGATTTAGTTCCAATAAAATTGAATAAAATAGAATATTTTATGTTTTTATTTATTTATTTTTCTATCAAGTGTTTGCATGATTTAATTTCTGTTATGCTCATTTGTGAAATCGTAATTCAACTGACCTTTATCGCATTCAAGAATGGTGCGCTGAGTATATGAAAATAAAATAAAAAAATAAATAAATAACAAAATTAGCAGTGATTGATAACAATAAACGTGCATGGATATATTAAAGCATTGATACAATATATTGTTAAAAATAAGGAATTTACACGAATAAGAAAAATAAATGGCAGATCTTAAGCTGTACTTATAGAAATTAATATATATATATAATAAAACTGATAAAAATAAAATAAAAATAAGATTTAGTTACCTTATTTCCAGGATAATGACTAATAATTGAAATAATTTATTAATAAAGCAGGAAATTTTGAATGAAGAATGAACATTCAAAGTCTACAGACAAAATATGCAACGCAACTTTTTATTTGACAAGCGAGTGACAAATAAGAGTGCCATTCTGACAAGTTGTACATGTAGATGAAGGACCAGGCTTAAAGTGGCAAAAATTAATTTGCCATGTTGTGTTTTTCGTTCAATATTAAGAACGCTTCATACTTACTAGGACATGATTCACCCTTCTCTAAATGTTGTAATTGCAAAATGTTATGTTGAAGTGTTTTTATGGTTATAATGAATATTGTACTTCAAAAATCATATAAGTCATTTCAGCGATCATTGATTAATAGATGGTGAAATGTTTTAAGGTAATCAACTTTTAAGCGGTCAGGATCACAATATTCTTCGAATGGTGGATTTAATAAGTCAAGGATTTTAACATATATATGCCCCCCCCCCCTTGTTGATTACAAGTATCATCCTTTCACTAATAAAAATCTTAAAATTAAGAAGTTTTTTTAAAATAAAGCAGACCTATTAAGCTACATAGGCGATGTGTCCATTTTTGCTATTAACACGATATTGATGACTAACTAAACCGCTTGCGTTTTTCCCCCGATTTTTAAATAACCTGTTTTAGCTGGGCTCACACACTGTCATATACCTCACTGGAGGAGTACTCTTTAGATTAAATAGCGAGGTAATTGAGAGATGAGCGAGCTTTCTAACCGCTAACAAGTTTGTAAGAAAAGAGTGTGACACCTGACTAGGATCAGCAGCTTGTTTAATGACCTAAACAGTACTTTAACAGGGACCGAAGACAGGGCCATAATTAATGGAATGAAAATTACCTGCTAAAATCGATGTTTTGTTTAAATTAGTTTCCTCAACCATTTTCCTATATTTTTGAAGAGGAAAGATGACTTTCACCGATAGTTTCTATTTAAAATTCTCTCATAAGTTCAATGCTTATAAATTTTTCGTATCGCAGCAGGCAGAGACATCCTTGTTGGAATAACATAGAATGGATTCCTATCTAGAACGGGAAATACAATTATGAGGACTAACTTAAACATTCCTATTCTCAAGAAACATAAGGCAAAAACGGTATTATAAACTTTTTCTATATTTGATTATTTTGTTAATGATTTTTGTTTTTGTTAGTAACACTTCTGGCATAAAGCTCACTTCTAGAATTATCATCTATACAGTTAACTGCATTTAGTATATGCTTCAAATCAATGTTAAAAGCATCTATTAGTACCATTGCGCATGTTTGTACGTCCTTCATTCAGTGTGTTCATGCATGCAACGCTGCTTCTGTGACAGCCGATGAAGCTACTGTTGCGCTGTTGCTGGCTCCGACAGAACAACTTGTCGAATCTGTCATAATTTCCAATCAGTGAGGCGCACTAAACAGTTCAGTACTCTAAACAACTGTTATTGCTGTAGTACAGATACATTCGTATCATATTGGGATGCTATTTACTCTTATAGGAATCATCCTGTAGTGTCATACATTTTTTCATGATTTTTGATACCAACCTCCGTAATAAACAGTCATTGAGCATACAGTTATATGCTCCTTTAATTTTCAAGATAAATCGATGGTTGTCTGGAAAATATAAAGGCTGGAGTATAAATATAAAGTTAAAATTGGTCTCTGTTCTAACTTTATACATAAACATAAAATTAAAACAAATATATGAAGTTAGATTTCGATGTGTATTCTTTAGTTGTTTTGACTGTTGCTTTTAAACAATTTTTAAGACCTGTATCATATAAATTACTAGCCTTAAAGCGCGCTTATGTATGTGTGCTAGCGAGATGTAGCATTTTCCTGACCTTACCTTTCAAAATGCGCCAAGATTATTGCAGTTAAATCCCGAATATTTGACTTGAGAATGAATTGATATAAAATATACATCGATTTAAATTTTATAAGTTTTGCAAAATGAATATAAGTTAATACTACCACAAACAATAAAAATAACAGTAAGCGTTGCAGTCAATTCTGCCTTTTTCATACTTACATGATGATTACTGATCTTGATTTGAATAATTTATATAATAAATAATTTGAAATGAAAAAAAACATGAATAGTAGAGAACAAGAATGAAGAAAAATATATTCAAAAATGAAGAAAAATAGACATCTACCCACCCACACCAACACCCACACACTATCACACTTATTAGCTAGTCCAAGAATAGATTCGAAGAATTTGAATTGGAATTAGAGCTAAAAAATCTCTAAAGTGTATTTTAATCTTTCGTATACGTTATCAGGGCTATGCAGCTCGATAGGTGATATCAAAGGAGTGCGTATTTAAATTATCGTCTCTTACCTTTCTTGGTCTTTTTTTCTTAAATGAAAAGACTAAGAAGTAAGACTTACAAATATAATTTTCGATAAGAATTTTGCCTAAAATGAATCCAGTGGTCCGATGTCTTGGCGTTATTGAGAAAAAATATATTGAAGAATGATGTTTAAATATCATTCATCTCATGTTATATGTTTGCTTCAAAGAAAGTTATTTTCGTTAAAAAAAACTTAATTCACAACTTCAACAAGTAGGAAAAAAGAAAGAAAGAAAAATCCTATGATTAGAGCAAAAGTTTTTTTATAGCATTTGTCTTTCTTCTGAATTAGATTAGTAATCGGAGAATAAAAGCCGGATGGAGAAAGATGAACGGAAAGATATTCTATAATTTGATTGCAGTTTGTGATATAATTAAAACTCCTGGGTTTCTATCAAGCAGTCGTCATAAAAACATTCGGATTAGTCAAGATTTTCTTCTTAAAGCTAACATTCTGTTCTGAGATGAAAGGAATAATATGTGCTTTTTTGTTTGTTTTTTTAAAGCATCGCTTTAAAAACTTAGTAAAGTTATTGCAATTTGTTTTATATCTAGGTAAGAGAAACTCATAAAAACTTCAATAAGGTGATCTTGTTAAATTTGAGATTAAAAAAAAACGTTTCGCTTCTAAAACGTCATCACTTCACTGTCTATCATAATAAGAAGCCAATACAAAAGCACTTAAGCAAATATTTGTTCTTACATCTAAACTGCATTAGAGTAATTAGAATAATACCGTGCGCTTATATTAATGAGATAAAAAATAACTCAAAAATAATAATAATAGCCGTCTCACCTGCAACTGAAAGCTCGTTAAACACGTTTGTTTTTCATTAAATAGATCAACAGATTATCGGGATTTTGATATCGTACAAACTGCATGGAATTTCAGTTCTCGTTGAAATTCAAAATATCACAATGAAGACGTAGGGATTACAAAGCACTTACGAAAATATGATGTATACTTTTTAATTATTGAACATCAGATAAAAATAAGATGAAGAAAAATTTTGAAAATCGGATAAAATGAAGATTAAATCATTTTTGAACATCGTATAAAAATAATACGAAAGAATATTTTTAACATTGCATAAAAATAAGATGACAAATTATTTGCGAAATCCAAAATGCATCCTGAAGCTAATTTACTGTATGAATAATAATCGAATACAAGAACTTTACTTAACTTTAGAAATTCAATTAAAGTAAGGAAATTGATGCAACATAAGAAAGAACAGAACAGATCTTATTACTTTAATCAATCCAAGGGCTAGATCGCTCAACATACAGAAATACCAATAACATAATCAACAGTAGCTGATATTGAGAGAAGACCTTTGTACCGTTAGCAGAAGAAAGTTGATAAAAAAAAGTTTCCAGATGACATTTCTGACCATTTTACAAATAAATCCATAAAATTAATTAAAATTCCTGAAGACTGCATTACCATATTACTTTTCTTTTATTTTATTTATTATCTGTAATAAGTTGAAGTAATCTTTTTTAGATTTAGAGGGAATAAGGGATGGCAGCGTATGCAAAGTTTTTATGATTTCCATAAATGATGAGATCATGAGGTACAGTTGCTTAGAAGAATCCTCTCAATCAAGCGTTTATTCAGTCCGGTTGGAGATTTCGAAAGTAGAAAATCTCTTATTAATACCAGAGAAATAACTCAAGTATTATTAAACATTGTCATATTATTTATCTCCATTTGACCAATGTTTCAGAATTTTGTAAATAAAATAGATACTTACTCCTTAACAATTGTTTAATTAGTAACTTTATTAAATACACCATAATTAAATACATACTATCCTTCAATAGAGCGAGGACTATTTGGTCAAGTTCAATGGCACGAAAATTGTCCTGCCTCTTCTCTCGAGAAAGCTATCTCGGTTCACATTCCTTTACCTTCAATAATACACAAATCACCAGACAAGATCAGATCTCTCCACTAGGACTAACATTCACCTCCAGCCTCTCTCGGCACAAATATATCTCAAAAGTATCTTCCTCGGAAATCAACAAAACTAGGCATTCTCTTTGGTGCCAAATACTAAGTTACACCCACCCAACTCTTAAATTTCAAACCGCTAAAAACTAGAATACTGCTCACATGTTTGGGAACGAGCATAAAACTTTTCTAAAAATTCTTGAAGCAGTCCAGAGGAGAGCTTCAAGAATTTGTTGGAACAGACTTATAGACTATTCCTCTCTTACAGATTCGCTTCAACGTCTATCTCATCAACGCAGTGTTTCAACTATACAGGTACTTTAGTGGTCATTTTTCCACTGAACTAGTAACTATCATTGCTTCAATGTAAAAAAAAAAAAAACCTGATCAGACTGCTAGCTGACTACTTACTTGCACCACAGACACGGCACCGATGAGCTTATAACTCCTTGACCTCTTGTGTATAGGATCAATAAAAAAAAAGCTCAGTCAGTAACTACCACACCTTTGAGTTGAAACTATTCCTATCTAGTGAACCAACTTAGCTGCTTCCACTTTCATTTCACCTACCTCTGTTCTTTGGAACAGCCTTCTTCACTCTGTCTTTCACCAAAGACGAAAACCTTCAGCTCTTGAAAAAAACCCAACAAATCTGTCTTTTGTCTTACTTGTGCAAACACTAAAATGCTATAGGAGGTCTTCTTTGTACCTTTCAGACTTTTTTTTTAAATATGGATCACATATTAAACATTAAAAAGAGTGCTTTCAAACACCCTTCCATATCTTAGTCATCATCTTATAGAATATTTTTTAAAGACATTACACCTGTGAAGGATTGAAATTTATCCCATACATTGTTCATTGTGCAATATGCTATAAATCATTGTTTCCCCTCTGGATTACAATAATCAAGGTAACTATTACACACGGCTGATCCTCTGTAGATGAATTAGTAATCATGATGCCTTTAGTTGGAAAGAAGAAATTAGACGAACCTTATAAAAGGCTCTTCGTGAAGAACCTTTTACAAGGACTTTTCAACTGAGTGTGACGTACCTGGTCTTATACTGGGTTGAGAGCCGTATTCCCAGAAGAATCGTGTATTTTTTAACAGAAAATCGACAGACTTAACGAATAACAAACGCATAATACATAACACTAATATTAGCCTCAACCTCAGCTGCGACTAATATTGGTGTATTTCGGTCGTGGTTCCAAACAACTCAGTCCAACCATGCGTCAAAGGGGAGATGATGAAAAATATCTTATTAGAGATAATTTTATAGATCTTATATTATTAAATTAGAGGGATATTATAAACACACACACACACACACACACACACACACACACACACACACACACACACACACACACACACACACACACACACACACACACACACACACACACACACACACACACACAAAGAAACTATAACCAAGCCCAAATCCAGTCCTCATTTTCCAGCTTAAACCGCACGCATGCAGTGGTTGTCTGCAATAATAATATTATTATTAAGCGACAAATCCAAGGAGTCCAAAGACTTATCAAGGGAAGCCACCTACTCTACAACTCACCGTTTCCACCACTCAATCCACCAACTACAGCGAAACGTAACTACCAATCATCGTCATCTACACCAATGCCATCTACTGCCCACCAACAACACTACTAGTATTTTCACAGACAATCAAAAACATCCATGCCCACGACGGGATTCGAACTTATATATATATATATATATATATATAACTGATAAATTTACACCTGGCTCGCGATGGGCTCTGAAACAAAATCACGAAAGTATCTCATCTATTTTATCTTCCGCAGATAAGCTCAGGAGAAGCTTCGAGAAAGACCGCTGAAATGCCACCCGAATAAACAAATAAGTCTATGATAAACGAACATACTCGAAATTTGTAAACTGAATTTTTGATGTGATTAAAAATGTAACAAATGTTTAACAGTATACATGTAGATACGCTGTATACTACCAAACTCTGATATTCACATCGAATTATTATTACTATCATTATTACTAAATTATATGTTGTAAAATATCTCTACTAAATAAGTAATTTATAAAAAATGCTATTGAAATAAAAATACAAATGACATTATGCAGAAAAAAAATTATGAATATTTATATAAAATTATTCCATTATTATTATTGAATTGTATAGTGACTTGTGTGCTGTATTGTAATATTGTATACCATGTATAAATATTTAGGTAGTTATAAAATGTATATTCACATTTATAAAAAAATTAATGTACTTTGCATTCTCTACTGAATATTTGTACAGTACCGAAAACGTAACTGTACAAATTTCATTGTACAGTTACGTTTTCGTATGTTTCATCGAATTTATGTAAAAATACTTAGTATGATAATTAACCTTTTCATTGTAAAAATATTATTATTATAATAATTATTGTTAATTACATGTATTAATTCTACTTACTGTAAAAATGTACTCAGCAATGAAACTTTTGTATCATGGTATTAAAAGAAGTGTAACTATTCTGGAAAGCTAATAAGATTGTTATTAATATTTTTATTAAAAATATTATTCTTATTCTTTTACATATATCAATTAGAGCTATTGTAAAAATGTTTGAATTGCAGTGTTAATTTTGTTTATATACTTTTCGTGTACATATAATTTCTTTGAAGGATAATATTTATAATAATAATAATTATTATTATTAATATAGACTTTGTTTTATAATACAAGCAATAGAAATAATATCATTCAACTGGTACTCTATTTATTGTACCAATTCTTCTTCTTATTGTGCTATCTTCTATCGAAGGTCAGCGACCATCTTGGCGAACAAACTGCGCTCTTGTGCTAATCTGAGCAGTTGTGCACTGCTCTTTCCCGTCCACGTCTTGATGTTGTCAAACCATGATATTCTTTTTCTTCCTCTAGTTCCTTTGCCACCAATTCTTCCTATCAAAATAGTTTGTAGAAGTTGGTATTTGCTGTTTCTCATGATGTGGCCAAGATATGATGTTTTTCGTTCCTTGATTATTTGTACAAGATGTTTAGCTTTGACAATGGATTTTAAGACATCTTCATTGGTAATTTTTTCTGTCCATGATATCTTTAGCATTCTTCTGTATAGCCACATCTCTAAGGCTTCGATTTTCTTGATGGTTGTCGCCTTCAGTGTCCATGTTTCAACTCCATAGAGCAGAATAGACCACACGTAGCATTTCAGCATTCGGCATCTGACTTCCATGTGACTTAGGTCTTTATTGCAGAATAGGGTTTCTTTGGGACAGTGATAAATGTAGATTTGAGCCAATCCGATGGAAATTCATCACTTTCATATATTTTATTAAATAGTTTTTCAAGAAGTTTGATGTTATCTGATTCTATTAATTTTAAAAATTCTGTTTGCACACCATCTGGTCCACTGGCTTTTCCTGTTTTACTTGTTCGTATAGCATTCTCTATTTCGCATTTCATGATTGCTGGTCCTTGAATGTTATCTTTTATATTTATAGGCTTCTGCCTAGTATCATTGAAAAGTTCTGTTACATATTTTATCCAAATCTGTGCTTTATTCTCTTCTTCTAGAACTATTTTTCCATTTTCGTCTCTTAGAGACACTATTTGCTTTTTCCTCAGTTTTCCAGAAATTTCGTTGATTTTCTTATACAGATTGAAATTATCATGTTGTTTCTGAAGCAGTTCAATTTTCAGTACATAAATTTTTCATCCAATTTTCCTTGGCTTCTTTTATTTTTTCTTGATGATGTTATGTGTTTCTGTATACCTGGCAGGGTCTTTGTTTTTGTACATTCTTCTTGTATCAATAAGAGAAAGAATCTCATCTGTCATCCATTCCTGTTGTTTTATATTATTCACATAACCTACTTCTTCAATACTTGTTTTTACGATGGCATTCTTTAAGCTATTCCAAAGAGATTCCACACTTTTATTTTCTTCTATGTTAATCTGTTGTAATCGCAGGTTAAGCTGTATCTTGGCACTTTTATTTATGTTCGGGTCTTTCAGTTTTTCTACATCAATTTTCTTTTTCTTCTTTTGTGATTTTTTAGCTGATTTTAATCTAAGGCGTACTTCTGCAACTATGGGATTGTGGTCTGATGAGATATCTGCTCCAGGATAAGTCTTTGCACTCTTTATACTACTGTGGAATCTTTTATTTATCAGTATATGATCAATTTGATTTCTGACAATGTTATGTTGGTTATCTTGAGGCGATTTCCAAGTGTACAGTCTTCTGGGTGGAAGTTTAAACCAGGTATTTGCTATTGTTAGATCTTCTTCCTGACAGAACTGGACTAGGCGATCTCCTCTGTCGTTTCTGGTGCCTAAGCCATGTTCACCAACAATTTCTCCATCACCCCCTCTTCCCACTTTTGCATTGAAGTCGCCCATCACTATGTTTATATCATGTTTCTTTGTTAGGTTTTTAATCTCTTTTAGGTGTTCATAAAACTCTTCAACATCTTCTTCACTTTTGTCAGCTGTGGGTGCATAAGCTTGGATGATATTTATGTTAACGGGGTTTCCCTTAAGTTGTAACAGCATTATCCTTTCAGAAAATGGAATCCAATTTATTACTGATTTATTGATTTCTTCATCTACTATTACAGCTACACCATGTCGATGTTTGTTCTCATCATTCCCAGAGTAATACAGTGTCGTATTATCTTGTTGACACTTTCCAGATCCTGGCCATCTTGTCTCGCAAATTCCCAAAATCTGGATGCCCAGCCTCTTCATTTCTCTTGTGGCATTTCTTAATTTGCCAGCTTCATACAGAGTTCTGACATTCCAAGTTGCAATTTTAAAAGTGGACACCATTTTGAGCCCCGAGATTCTTCGCACCACTGTCCCATTTAAGGGATGTCGGGAACTTCGGGCCAATTGTAAGGGTTTGCTCGCCATGGTGGTTGTTCTGGAGATAAGGTAGAGCAGTAGTTTCTCCGTTTGCTTTCTGCTCCGCAGTATTACAGACGTACACAATATAATCATATTGCCATCTGCAAATCTCTGATCACAAGCTTTTCCGTCATCATTTGGCTTCAACCTTGTGTCAGTACTGGCAATGCAGCTTCCCAATGTCAGGGGCAGTGACCCCAGCAGGTGCTTATTTAATGGCGGCACTACTCGCCATGTCACCGAGTTGTCATTGGGCTTTGTGAGGTTTTGAGTGAAACAGAGTTGCCACTTCTGCTTCCCCACGCCCTGATAGCTTAGTCGCTGTTGGTCCACGGTTGCTTATTCGCCAGATTGCTCTGCTTATATCGCAGCTAGCCTCCATATCTGAAGGCTGTTCCCCGATCCGCCACCTGGGGACGCACCCGGTAGTAGTCAGCTCTGCCCCGGGATTGTACCAATTAACTCTGTAAATATATTGTTATATTTAATTATAGAGTTAGCGAGCGTTATTAAAATATGAATTTCACATAATTAATGTTAGTCCAATGTTATCAGTTTTAAAATTTACTGAACTGTATTCGTGTTTTCAATCAGTTGAATCTTTTCAAAATCTCACTCATACTCATTGCAAAATGTACCTCGAATCGATGTTTTCACTAAATTATGCATGTTGAAAGCTTTTATTATTCGGACTCATTCTGAGTGTTTGAAGCTACAAATGAAATTATACATATCATGAAACGTATCAGTTGTTTACAGTAGGGAAATATTCCTTGGCTTTTATGGAAAATAAGGGTGTGATTTATCTAATATTTTATTTACCATTTAAGACGTTAATATAAATCATTGACAGTACAAAAGGTAATATGGCTCATTAAAAATCTATCACTTTCATGTTTCTTTACAGGTAATTTCTTTAAAGATACAAATGGCGAAACTGAGAAAAAATAAATCTGACGAATACATTACATCTTTACTAAATGTAATACTATTCGTGAAAATTAGTCAAATTAGTGCTGATAAGGAATAATTATGAGATTTGACAAAATAATCTTATTATTCTGGGATAATAACGTTCTATATAATAGATCTACAAATAGGCCCATTAGCAGTGATTCAAAATATGCATATAATGTTTGGCGATATTTATAAATAATTTAGCTTGAAAAATGCTAAATTATACATCCGTTTCTTTCCAAACTTTCCATTTGCACATACGGATGACGAAAATGCTAAAACTTTCCTAGAAAAATACTCCACAGTTTCATAGATGAATACCGTCCTAATGAAAACTGTTCCAAATGCTTGATGTCCATTTTATAATTAAGCAACCAATTCTGCATTAGCTAACAATTTTCGTTTGCTCGATGTTAACCATGTTACTTGACCAATAAACTAACCACAGCACTAATATTCGTGAGATTTACAAACACCAATGAGTAGGATTCGAATACAAAAGCAAATCGCTTTAGTCCTGTAAAAGGATTTTTGTCGAGGTATTCCCATTTATTATATATCAATAATAAAGTTTCAAAGAGAATTCCCTATTTTAAACTTGAGAAATACATCAGTTTCGTCTTCTGTAAAGGCCGTAAGTCACATATACTACTTTCAATACTGGTATATGATTACAATGGATGCCCGAGAGAGAGAGAGAGAGAGAGAGAGAGAGAGAGAGAGAGAGCAGATTGCCCACAAAAACTGTATCTTAGAGAGTAATAATGAAGGATTCCAAGTCATGAACTCATGGATAGAAAAAGGAATATCCAATAACTAAGACACAACAGACATAATTTCGACTTCTTGTTAGGGCTGATATAACTGTCCTTTCTGATTACTGTATATTGTTTTTCGGATGCTGCAAGGAGTTACCATCATGGTTAGCTGAGTTAGCTACTTTAATAGAGTTTAAAATGTTCAAGAACTTTTTGACGCATCCTACCATCCCAAACTGTGGGTGGGTACAAATAGGCAATGGAACCGTTTTGTTATTTTTAGATTCTGATATCAACTATAGATATGATGTAAATGAAACATTAAGAATTTGACGGAGCGGAAGAGTAGAATTAAACTAATGGTTGTTTTTACCAGAAAAAAAGCTGGATTAAATTTTAAAGGACTGACATCAATCGATTATTTTTCCCCATTGCAGAATGCCTATCGTATGCATATTTTCATATTAGAATTGCTTATGTGGCACTGCTTGTAAAGAAGTTAACGAACTTGACTTGCTTCCACATAGCCCTAATCTCAACACTATTAAACATCTGTAGGATGAATTAAAGCGTTAGATGAGGTTGAGAGACATTCGCCCCACAACAGTCAAGGACCTCATTACGTGCCTACAGGAAGTATGGTCAAAAATTCCCATGTACGTATATAGATTAGTATATATCATTAATTGGAAATATGTCAAATAATCGTCAAACTGAAAAGGCAATAAATAACTTATTGTCTTCAATTAACAAGACTTTAATATAAAAATATGTCAGGTAATGAAGGTCAAGTGACGCTGAAGTCAACTTTTTACAGCGCGAAATCTGGAACGAGCTAAAAATTAAAATGAATAATACATTGCGTCCAAATTAAAAACAGTAAAAAAGCTGTAGGTGTCGCTTCCATTATGGTTAAGTCAAAAGGGCCAGAGGGAACTTTATGTGGATTTCTATTGAGTTTATTAATTAATCAAATCACCACTTTTCTAGTAATATCGAAGAAGAATTGCACACTTATCAGCAGACCACTAATTGGAAATGAATGCCAGAAGCCATTCACCAAAGTGTACCTCATATTGACATACATTTTATGTTAATTTAACTACAGTACACTTTTTTGAAGTTAACCTTTTTTAAAAAGCATCAAATAACAACATTGACAAACGTTATTTAAGAATATCATGAATTATTTAATACACAATATCATTGCCTTGAAGCGGTTCATAATATTTAACTGAGGCAATGATCACCATTTTATTTTTTTTTTTGTAGCATAGAAAACGTCTTTCTGCCTGCAGCGCATTCAAAAATTTTAAACTACAAACTTATGCTTAAAATTTCCAATAGAATTGTCATTGTCGCTGACTTCGAAAACGAAATCTTTTGTAACTCCATTTTAGAATCTGGACGTTCGTAGTCTCTTTATTTAATTCTACATTTTTAAACTAAAATAGTTTGAATAATTTTTCCATTACGGTAACTCTTTCAGAATCGTTATTTTATTCAAAAAATAAGTATTTAACAGTAAATTTGTATAAATCTTGTATTTAGATATTCATTGCATTTGTTGAACATTACTATAAAATGTGATTCAATTAAAAAATATGTGCAGATGTCAGATTACTCTTGTGCCGCCACGCGCACGAAGAAATAGCTCGCTTATGTCTTGATTCTCTTTTACAAGGTCCTAAAATGATGGATAGAACTGAGACTCGACTTTATGTAGAAGAAAAAATGTTTTCCATACTGTTGTCCTCACAAGCTTTTCAGGTATGTAAAGTCTTGTTATGGCGATATAAGTTGGATCCATTAACACAAATATTAGGAAATTATCGAACACCCGATGATAGTCTTCATTCAGAGTTAATGCGCTTAGACAACAATGTGAGACAGTTATTTCCACCAGACTTCGTTGTGGGAAGGATTTCCTGTTCCAGTAAGCAAACTACGAACATATAACTTATACATAAATACTTCACTGTGCTATGCTCGTAGAATCTTCAACAAATACCTTTGTTACTACTACAAGTATTACGGTATTTCTTTTGCCGTTTACAACATGTTAGTCATTTCATCAACTGTAGCTTTAGCTTTGATGTAATTAAAATTTTAACTACTAGTATTAGTTTTATACAAAAATATTTCTTCTAGTTCTTCTAGAGATGATTAGATATTGCCTTAATCCATATAGGAAAATATTCTAATATTCGGTATATGATAACTAACTTACATAAGTTACTTTTCTATATTTATTACGATAATCTTGAATTTCCTTCACCGAAAATTTAACTCCCGAAGAAAATTATCAAAGATTCGAGAAGGCAATAATATGAAGTTTGCTGTAACTGACATACGTCAAGAATAAACCTAAGGAGTAAATTAAAGCTGCTTATTGTTTTCTCAAAGCTACCACGTGTGCAGTTCTGTGCTCTATGTACTGAAACCTCAGAAGGTTTTGACAGCTTGCGTCTACTGTGGACATATCGATTAAAAAAGAAATTAGGTATCATCTCAGAATAAAGAGATAATTTAATTCAAAAATACTTGACGGGCTCAAGATACTGATGGTTTCCTCCTCCGTATTATTAAAAATAGCAACGCTAGACTGCGATGAAGAAGAAGAGAATAAAAAAGCAACATTGGAAAGAATGGCTGGCTCAATTTTGTCATCATATTTAAAAAAAAAAATGTGATGAGAAAACTATTATCTCAGATAATAATAATTGCCAAGTGGCCAAAATATAAACCTCCTGTAACTTACTAAGTGTTTTATTAATAACAAACGATGCGTTTGGATAATGTTTTTAATAATTTAGTAATATTACTTTCCTAACGTATGATCAAATCTCATGGTAAATACTGATGCTTCCATTCAGTGCAGCATGATTTTCATATAGACTTTCCTCCCGTAGCTGTCCCCATACCCTTTAGTTGGGAAGACTGACTTTACTAAGGGACATTGGTAATTTCACCAAATAGTAATTTCTTGACTTGTGAATCAGATGATGAAAATATTATTGCGAATATTGAAGAGATGAACGAGATTCGTCAAATTTCTTTACAATTTCTTTTAAAATATTTTATAAAGAACTAAGTGCGCTTTAATGCTTATAGTAGGATCATTTTCTTTGTATCTCCCTCCATTGAAATATTTTCTCTCTCTCGTTATTCATTTATCCGCAGGGATTTTACTGGAACGCTGTGTAATTAGAGTCATTCAGCAACTGCATACCATTAAGTCGGACAAAAGTTCCGAAACTAGCGTTTATATTTGCAACTAGTTTATCGAGCACAATATAAACTTCTTAAATGATCTTGTAGCTATTTTTCATGGGCCAAAGGATGCACACTGTTTTTCATGCTAAACGAACACATGTTAATTATTCAATATATTTGGTAGATAATAAAGTAGCCAATAATTTTAGATGTATAACTTCATGCAAGTGATTTAAAATTTAGTACATATTGTACCTGAGCTGTACCTGAGCTGCGCTTCCGTGGACACAAAATGAAACTAAGGGATGCTTCAACACTTACTCCATACTAATTTTATATATTTTATATAACTATAAACTTATATCTTTTTTGCAAATGTTTACCTCAATTTTATTATTATTTTAGAATGTTGTAGTATGTAAAAGATGATTATCAGATTAAAATGATGCCTGTATTTGTATTTAGCTCAGACACTTTGCAACTAGTCAATAGGCACTGACAGCCGGCCAACAACTGCGACATTTCAGCCAGGCACCAAATTAAAAGGAGGCAAATTTATAAACAGTTAATTAAAAGAGCCGATTGGAGGATTGATTCATGCACCTCTTTCTAAGTTCTTCACAGTGCAAATGAGATCCGAGACTTGATATACAGATAAAGAGACAGTGACGTATTACCAAGCAATTTTAAAAATTCTTTGAAAAGCATTCTTTTTCTTAAACAGTGGTACATTTACTTTTGGTGGAAATTTCGAATTCAACTACATAAAATTTGAAATATTAATAAAACACTCGTAATATTCTTATGCATAAAGCTTTTTAAACATGAAAAAATGAAATTTCTAATCTTTGTCTGCTGGTATGTTTAATTACTAACAGAGAAGTTTCAGATAAACTACATATGTCGGTATTTTTCAGAACAGAAGCCAGATGAGAAAATAGAAAGTAAAAACAATTTAAATTCTCAAAATTTCAATTAATTACAACACATTCCTAATTACTTATATTGGGATTCTCTTCGTAGATAAATCCTTCGAATTAAAGGTATCTCATTAACGAAGACACTCAGCTCCAACTCTTAGAATCCGTACTCAAACATACTTTCAAAATTCTTTTGGATGACATGAGGAATTGCATTTGAACATTCCGAAGTGACGCCTCTACCGACGCCCTGAATCTATCACACCGTATTTAAATTCCTCCCTCGAATACCTATTCATCATTACTCCAAGTAATATATATGAAGTTACATAAAGAAAATTAGGTCTTCTCACCGACACAACTAAGCTCATACACCTTATGAGCGGTTGAATTAGACAAAAATATAACAGTTTTTCTCCTTATTTTTTATTTCCTGAAATAGGATATTACTGATAACGAATAAATGAATATCAACAAAAGTGAGACAGTCGATGAGTAATAAAAATATTAACAATTTATTTTGAAATACAAAAATAATTTGATCTGTATTTTTATTCGAAGTAATTATATAAATAGCCATTGTTATTTTGCTATGTAATAAATTCTTGAAGAATTAGAAGCTAAGTAATTATAGTTTAGTGAGAGAAAACATGCTGCGATTGTTCATTGGATAGAAATAAATCTTGGATATAATTTTCCTGTATTTTTCGGTCTTCAATAATGATGACAATATTAGAGCAAATAATGACAAATAAGCATTAAGATTTTAATAATTGTTATTATCATAGCTTATTTCATGTTTGGAAATTTTTATATAATTAAAAATATAGATACGATTCCTTTGTTATTTCTATTTATCCAGAGCATCGGAGCTCCTAGCATGGTGAACTATTGCCTAATTTTGATCTCTTGTTCCTGGAATATTCAATCAGAACTCTTAGCGTTGTCTTGAAAAAAGAGAATATAACATCAAAACTGTCTTTATTAAAGAAACACAACTATACCTAATATTTTTCCATATCTGATTTCTGTTAAAGGATGTAGCCACCCCTTATCATCTCTTTTGGATACGTTGGCTATTAATGACTACATAATTATCAATTTAAAGATATATTCTCGGACAAAACTTGGTTTTCCATTCCTGCCTGCCTAATTCGCGATTCTTAAATTTAACTTATGAATTACAGATTGAAATTATGATTTACAATTCTGTAACGAATATAATTACTTTCTGTAATTCATATATAGTTTTGAATTAAAGTTTTGCTATATATGAATTTTATGAGAAGCAGAATAACTTAATATCATACGGACAATTACCTCGCCTTTGCAATGAGAATCACTTCAATAGGAAGGTATGAAAGTAGCACATGGGAATGAGCTAAAATGGATGGAAGTTATTCCCATATATTTTATTTGCAGAATCTTTTTCTGGAAAACAGTACTCATTCTCTTAAATAAAACTATAGGCAAACGGGAAAGTGTATTATAATATTATATTACTTTTGTAGATCGATTTTGGTAATTATTGATTTTCAGCTTAGTATGGATCTACATGCAACAAACAGAAATGAGAATTATTTGAAGCAGTTCATGGGTTGTTAACCAAATTAACGTTCGATCCACAGTCAGCTGTACTTAAATTTTATAGAACGAGTACATCAATATGTTTATTCAAAAATTCAAATCATAACAAATGTTATTTCTTAATAGAAAAAAATTAAAATTAACATAAATATTTTAAATGTTTAATGTGATTATATAAGGTATAACAATTATAACGAACTCAATTTAATCTGAAAAACTAAAATGTTCTTTTGTTATCATTTTTATATGTATTCATATGAATAATGTAATTAATTAAATTAAATTAGTAAATGTAATTAATTAAAACAAAATGATTTTTATATATAAACGAAGCATACAGGTATGCCGTAGATTATAACTCATGTTTCTTATTTATCTAAAATGGTAGCCAGGTGTGCGTTAAGGGGCAATGTATTAATACGGCTGAGAATCATTTAAATTATAAAATGGGCTGGCAGCATATTTCCATATAACAAAAATGGAGCTAGAAAAACCCATTCTAGAATTTAAGCACGAGTAGTTTAAGGGCTGATTAAAAGAGAAAGCAGATGTGAGATCCCGTGGACTGGGCTTGAAAGGAATGAACAAAAGTATCATTAGTATTTTTGCTGTGTTCTTATTATAATTTCAAGGTCCAATAGTTTTAGCAGTTAGCCGACATTTTTTCAAAAAAACAACAACTAATTTTTATGAAGAATTGCTCTAATGACCAAACTAATGAAAGAGGACCACTCTCTAATGAAAGATAGTGGTCTCATAGACGCACTAAAGTTCATTCACCAACTAAAGAAATTCACAAGCAACTATGTCCAGAGTATGATTAAAATCCAAGGGCTACAGAACTGTTGAAGAGCCGAAGTTCACTTGACCAACGAAATTAGCTCGGGAGCATGTCCAGACATAAAAGTAAAATAAATAAACTAATACTTTAGTATTATTAATAGTTCATATTAAGAAATCATATTGACAGTATCTTGTTACAATGAAAACACCAAAAACAGGCAAGCAATGAAACTTAGACAGACACTTCAATTAATTATATTCCTTACCAGAATCCGATACTGGAACCCATTGATATCCTCCTCGTTTCCCCCAAACAGCTTTAAGATGATTCCAGTTGTTTCTCTTTCCCCAGACGGCGTTGAGATCATTCCATCCCCTTTTCCCCCAGACGGCGTTGAGATCATTCCATCCTCTTTTTCCCCAAGCACCGCTGAGATCATTCCATCCCCTTTTATCTATGTCTGATAAGTCATTCACATTCCTCTTACCCCAGACTCCCGCAAGATTATTCCATCCTCGTTTGCCCCACACTCCAGATAAATCATTCCAACCTCTTTTTGCCCATTCTTCAGATGGACTACTCAGTAAGCTCTTTTCCCATTCGCCTTGGAGACGGTTCCAGTCGGTGTCCTGTGACCTTTTCTCGAATTCTTCAGATGGACTACTGAGTAAGTTCTTTCCCCATACGCCTCGGAGAGGGTTCCAATCGCCTTCCTTTGATCTTTTTCCCCAAAGACCTGAGAGTGCGTTCCAGCCACGTTTTCCGGTGTAATCAGTATCCATCCTGTCCAAAGCAGCTTGCAGTGAAGAACTAGACTCTGGACTTGGAGGACTGCGTACGCGAGGAGCGGACCAAGCTAAGGTAGCTAGACACAGAACCGTTAAGACCTGATGCCACATGGTAGAAGTCTGAAATGTATAAAAAAAAACAATAATAAATAAACACGAATTACAATATGTACAGATAAAAGTAAATAAGGAAGATTCTAATAACTTTGCATAAAACTGTAAAGACATATGATAATAACTGTGGAATACATCGGTGAAACGGTAGTTTTTACAGAATATAATCAATGTGTAACGCTAGCGCCATGTAGTGGCTGAGTGAAGCACTGCAGTGAAAGCAATTTTTACAACAATGTTATTGTTGGCCTTCTGTTCCGAAACTATAATACAAATTTTTATATTTAATTTTATCTTTTGTCTCTAATTGGTGCGTGATTATTGATGTTATTTTTGATAGAAAAGTAAATTGTCATTTTGAAAGCGAAAAAAAAAGACAAAAATGAAAGTAAAATCCATATTTCATACCTAAATGTACTTGGATTATCTGGTTTAATTATTTTGCTCTGTTTTTTTTATAATTTTGCTCTCTACGTTTTTTTTATAATTTTGTTCTGTACATTTTTTATAATTTTGTTCGAATTATTTGTTTTAAAATTATTATCAATTTATTTAAAATTTAATTTTTAATTCATGGTGAATTTAATTGATTTAATGTGTAATCTGTTACCAATTGTTTCCAATACTTTTACATTCATTACACTTTTATTCGTTGTGTGAGTTTCATTAAGACCGCTCAAGGACAGAAAAGAGAAGGTAAAACATGGGTCATTTTTATCATTCGTATATCTTCTATATGCATTATGACAGAAGCAGATATTCTACAGCTACGTTACGAAAGTTTATTATACTCTGCAAGAAATTAGTACCATTAGTGATCAATTCACTAAATTGCGAAAATAAAAAGCAAAAATCAGAACCTAAAAGGCTTAGATAAATTCATCAATAACTGAAAAACCTTTGAACAATCAGCAACTTCTAACTAAAAGTGCTACCACAAATTACTTTATTGTATCTTTCTTAGTGCCATTGTAATTTCATTTGCGCTATCTTTGGTTCTTCCGCTTTGAAAGCTGAAAGATCAAGAGCCAAAAGATGCGTGCATCATTGCCACAGAGGGAAAAGATTTCTTGCCAGAAAGGCAATTTCATCTGAGCTTAACTAAATTTGTGCACAGTAGATATTTTCTACAGAATAAGTAGATCAAACATTAAATATTTCTTAAACTTTTATGGCGTCAGAGATCAGACTGAATCCCAAAATTCACTTGTGCCTAACTTTTGAAAGTTATATACTTTTCATAAGTGAACTCTCAATCTTTTTAAAAAAAATCAATATAATTAATTATTGCGATTACGTATTTTAAACTTAGAATTATATTTTATTTATTTCTTCATTACTAGTCTTATGCAAAATATTTTATATTATTATATGACACCTTCATGGAGCTTCAATGCTCATCGTAGGGAGAACCTCTGTAACTACATTTTACATGATCCATCGTACACTACATTTATTTATCTGCTAGTGTGTGTGTGTGTGTGTGTGTGTGTGTGTGTTAATTTATATAAGACAGAGACTTCGTAGCTCAGTCGGTATAGATGATGCCGTTTGGTCGAAAGAACCTGGGATCGATTCCAGTCCAAGACGTGAGAACCCTTTTATCTGGTCCCTTTCGACTAATGGTGAGTTAGCCGGTCTCATACGGGGGCACAGGGTTTTAACTCGGTTTTTTTCGTCCCTCAGAACAGGTAAACTGACCCTGTGAACACATACATGGATCTACAGTCAAAAATACTACTTACAAGTTCCCCATTGGAGGACACAATCGCTGCCGGTCCTAAGGGGTAGATGAGGAAAATTGGGGGGAATCCCACACAACAAAAAAGACACACATAAAAAGACAAACCAATATACAATATTAAAATTAATATTAGTTGTTTGTTTAATATATTTGAGATTTATTTGTAAATGCTGATATTGGAAAGGCATGTTTACCTTTCAGTTTACCAAGTGTTTACATCAAATGTCGAAAGCCTCATTTCTAATTCATGTGATGGTGCAATCAATCTTAGTATACTCAACGAAGCATTGTGGCATCTGTCATGTCCATATAGATTACAGTTAGCACTAATCGATACAAACACACATTACGCAACTTTATGTTAAAATATTAACATAGTGTATTTTTTAGAAGAAACCATTTTTAAAACTCTTTTTTTTTCATTGGCTTCTTTCATTTGTGTTTGCTTTCTTGTATACCCAGTGAACATTTTTCACTTTATGAAAATACAGCGTTACTTACAATGAATTAATAACTTCAACAGTTCGAAACAAATCATGAGCTCTAGAAGCAACTGAGTAAAAGATCTGTTCTTTAAAAATTATCATAAAATTATAATTTTTCATAACTCAGCTCATGTTATTAAAGAAATATAATGCTACTATTTAGATGATGCTAATAATGCTAATATTAGCTAATATTAAAGAAATTGATGCTAATATTTAGCGATTTTACTACAACTACTCATCACAAATAAATCACACACACAAATATATCAAACAATGAATCTGTAATCATTAATTTATTTGCTTCGTCCAGGGAATAAAATTTATTCTCTTTCTCACACAATACGTGATGCTTGAATAAAAATTTACCAGATATAAATTTAACTTAATTAAAATAATGTTTTTATTCGGATATAATATTATGATTTGGGAACATAACTAATGTGATTTTATTTAGTTATGATTCAATTAATTATGTACTGCTGTGATCATTAATTCCAATTCATCAGCATAATATTAATTAATAGGTATTTGAAAACTTGCGTTCTCATGTATACTTCGTAATAGGATTGAATTGGATATCAAGAAGTGGATTTCAAAAATTTTAATTAATTTATTGTGAAGATCGAAGTTCAGAAATATCACATAGCACAAATTTATTGAAAAAATAAAACAGTATGTTCTAATATAAACATATAATTTTCCAGTTTAAATAAACATTATCATTTACTTGTGCACCATATTAGGAACTTTTATCAACCATTTCGTTCATTTGTAGAAAAAATAAAAAATAAAAAAACTTATATCGGTGAAGGGCACTCATTTTTCCATGTGCCACGTGTGTTTCACATTTTGTGAGACGTGTGCGTAGGTTTATCTGGATAAATATCAAATGATCCTTTTTAGTAGGTATTTTTTTTCTCTTCTGTGCAACTTGGGTTGTTTGTTCGTCTTCTGCAAACAATGCATACACAGAGTTTCCTTTTACAATTACTGTCGAGTGTAGTATTTTATTCTCGAAAGTAAAAAAATGAAATAAAAAAGTTAACAGTTTTGTTGCTTAGTTTCGTGCTTGATTTAAAAGTTTATCTTTTCAACAAAAGAGCTAGAAAAAGGCAGAAACGTAATCATGTCAGGTAATTTTCCATCAACATAACAGTTGTTGTTCAATTTTCTTTCACTTCCTGTCCCTTTGCTGGATGGTTGCGAGATCAGCTGCCAAAGCTGTAGTAATTTCATTAGTTCAACTATCATTACCAAGTAGCACTATTCCATGCAGAAATAAAGCAAAAACATAAGTAATTCAGACACGTGCATGTTTTAAGACATGCATTTTGAAATCTGAAAAAAAAAATGGTGTAATAATCTACACGTCAAGAATAAAAAGAAGAGTTGGTTTTGATTTTATTATAACACTTCTTTCCAAAAATTGCAATGACATGTCTTATTTCCCATTTTATGTAATAAAAAATATGTTTTTCGTATTGCATTAGCCTAGCTATAATGATAACACCATTACAGCAGAAGAAAGATGAACCATTACAGAAACGTAATATGCTGTACTGCATTTTGCTAGTCTCGGCCGTTACAAAGAGGTAACGGATTAAACATAATGGTAGACTAACCCCTGTTTCATCTACGAATCTTCCTTGGAGATCTATACAAACATTATGTCTATCCGATAACAAGAAGCCTTGATATTTAATGACTTGTTCTGCAACCGTCTCGAGTTCTGAGAGTAGCAGAAGTTCGTATGACTGTATTGTGCAGTATCTAAGAATGCCACAGGAATAGATGAAGTAATGGATGAGGTAAAAGGAATGTGTGTGTGCGCGTGCGCGTGTGTGTGTAGAGAGAGACAGAAAAAAATTAACGTCATAAAATCATTTTGAAATTAACTGACAACTTAAGACCTCCTTTAATTGCAAAAACATAAAGCAACCTTGTTTATTATTAAGGATTCTGCATATACTTAGATTTTCATATCGTATTACAAACAGTCATAAAGCGGGAAGGAATTTTTTTACATGCCTTTGATGTGAATTCCTACGACGAAAATTGTAAACTTAACTTATATTTAGCTATGGATGAGATGACTGTGAGGTAATTTAGTAACTACGGCTTTCTGACCAAACAGGGTATTTTTTTCAAACTACTTCAGACCGCCTTAAGTAAGGTAGTTGTTTCACACCGGACGAAAAATCATTTGTGAAAAACTGCTTCAAACGCGTATGCGTGTATTAGGATTCGAAACGACAACCTGTTGGTTGGAAACGCTAACGTTATCCATTAGCCTAATCATCGCTACAATCCCACCATTTATTTTCATAATGTTGAAAATGTATTCAATATTAAAATTATATTTACATTACAAATGTCAAAGGAAGAGATCTGTTATAATATCTAATGTTTACAAAAATGACAGATTTTATTGTTTTTCTTTATATAAAGAAGAATATCTAATTAATGTCAAATTGAAGTATCGAGCCTATTGAAGTTGAAAATGTCTCAGCATGTGGGGATGACTGATTTTCACTCAGCAAAAGTAATTAAAGAGATACATTAATAAGTCTTAAGACTCAAAAATCCGAACATTGTTGATATTTTAATATTAATTTCAAAGTATTAATGCGAAAACAGCCACTTAATTAACGAGATAATGGTGCACTCTTCATGCTTATTAGTATTATAGCAAATATATAAAAAATATTTACAATTAAGAAATGCTACTATTCTTTTCTTCCTATGAAGACTTGAAACCTTTTTTTACTGTTATTACTTTTTCTTTTTATGGAACTCTGACGTAAAATATATGTCACTTACTTCGTTTATTTATCAGAAGAAAATTATTATTTATCCCTAATTATTTTTCTTAAACTAGAGCTTATTTTTTTTCGCTTGTTATGTTTTGTGTGTATTACCTAATACTTTAAAATTGCCATGAAAAGGGCTTAAGCTTCTTAATTTAAATTGTGTTTCTACTTTGAACAAAAAACACTTTTTTACTTTAATGTCCGGTATATTAATTGGTAGTTAATCGACAGTGAAATTATTAACAAACAAACAATATTTAATCGCATTTTGTTATATTTAAAATGATACTTTGATAATCGTGATTAATGAATATTGTCCAAAGAAACCTACGTTATTTGAATCAGCTGCATTTAATACAAACTATGCAGGATAATACGAAGAAATATAATGCTAACAGAAGTGAAGAGATATGAATCGACATCTACAGTTCTATCACTTTTCTGTTGAAGTTATTTAGAATTACAGCAAAAGCATCTAGCGTAATGATAATGCTGGCCTCTTACGCTAGTGTATGATCTCTGATAATTGGATGAGACCGACAAAACTCACCTCTTCGCATCCCAAACGGAAACTTAGTATCCTAGCAAGTCGAGAAAGCATATGGAAAATTTTGTTTGGTTCTGAATTTTTCAGTGATAACTACAAATTATTGTTTTAATGTTCGTTCTTTTGAAAGTTTTCCAGGTATCCAAGCTTCGATGCATAAAAGTGTAAAAGTAATCCAAGTAAATGAACACCCTTGAACACCCGCTTGCAATAACAAAGTACTCACAATCTATGTTCCTTCTTTTATCTTCCACTACCACTCAAAATATTTTCTTAGGAGCTGTAGCCTCACGTAAAGGGTAGATTAAAATTAAATGCAATAACTTCTTCGGTACTATAAAAGAGTTAAGTCATTGAGTTCCATATAACGGAATAATATAAGTTTCTGCAAAAAAAAAAAACTTGGGTAATATTCAGTGTAAAGCATTTTTTACTTTTATTCATCCACTTCTGTTACGTTTAAAATGTAGACAGTTTTCCAAGAAGCAATTGTTTCTGTAATAGAAAAGTGATAGTAAAGAACGCGAGAATGGCACAGTCCAAATTCTAGAGATTAGATACAAGTGTAATTATAGAAATAAACTAAGTTAACAAATAAACAGCTAATTTTAAAATTAAAACGCTTTAATAAAAAGATATTCGAATTCAATTAATTAAATTTGTATGTTATATATTCAATTTGTATATTTGTATGTTCAATTTTCTAAGCTGATTAAGCTAATCGAAAGTGTGGATGATGAAGATAATTAATAGGCCATCGTCTGTATTAAACAGTGATGAGGGCGAGCATCCAACACTTGAGATCAAAATTCTAAACAATGAAATAAAAAAAAAGTTGAACTTAATCTGCAGAAACTTTTCCTTAGTTATATTGCGTGATATTAAACATCGAAATCCAGACATCCATAAAACTGCTCAACCATTATAATAGGTTTTACTGAAGAAACTGCGGACACATGTATTTTTCAAATTATAAAGAAGATTATTACAGTGCGATAAAATTATCACACTGTAATATTAAAAGTACAGTGTAACTAAAACATGTTTTTGAAAGAACTGTATTGTTTAAGTGACAGACCTCAGCAAATTGCTCATCTGTTTCCTTCATATGTCTCGTATGTCATTTCTAGATGGAAGGCCAACCGTGCATTTACTTCTAATATCTAGCACTTAGATTCCTTCATGGAGAGAAAGATAAAATACTATCTGAAGTACGGTGAAGTAACAAGTCAAGAAATATATAAAAGGATTTTCTCTTGGGAACAAATTACATTACAAGCAGATAACCTGCGTGACATCTTGGGCCCAATTTTATATTCACCAAAACACCTTTCACAGTTCACTTTGCTTTGTTGAAAGAATGTCACCCAAGAAATCCTATAACAAATATCTTTCTAAATAAGGCACTAAAAGTATTTTTTTCTTTGCGCGCGCACACACACACACACACACACACACACACACACACACACACACACACACACACACACACACACACACACACACACACACACACACACACACACACACACACACACACACACACACACACACACACACAAAGTGTTACGAAAGAAAGCAACCTGACGAAGAAAGGTTTTCTAACTTAGAATAGGAAATGCAAATGGCGTATTTTATAGCGTTTCCAGAATAAAAAAAAAGAACGTAACATTTTCTGATGCTGGATTTCTATATGATGTGAATACATTGTTATGTAAAGAAAAAGAAATGTGTGTATGGGAGTTCTTATCTTCGCCGCCCAAACTCGTATCTTTGTTGTTAAAGAATTCCATGTGGTATTATATGTCACAAGGAAAGCTTGATGAGTCCTTTTTTGAATGTGAAAGTGAAAATGTAAACCTGAGTGCAGTCTACAGTTGCCAGTGCTCACTACGAAGTTTGAAGATCATTTTTAGGTTTTATTGTCAAATTTCTTCTACTTGTTGGTATAAGGAAGTGGAAGTAAATAGAACAATGTGATTTTTGGCTTGCATTTAAAAGTTTTTTGACCCCTTTTAAATTATGGAAATATCTCCGAGCGATTTTAGATCGTTAAAATGCAGTGTTCACTGATCTGCATTTCTTCAGATAGTAATTGAAATTAATAGCAAGAAAAGACTTTTTGGGGAAAAAAGTGTCAATAATTGAATCAGATACAACCGAATATCATCATCATCATGCGCATCAAGGATTTAGGCCTAGAATGGTCTGTTCCGGCCTTAGAAGTCATCGTTGAATCGTTTAAGAGGACACCCTGGTTTTCGTTTTCCTAATGGCTTGTACTTTAAGGCTTGTTTTGGTAATCATTCTATTTTCATTTTTTGAACGTTTTCCATCCATTTATGTTTATTTATATTTTCTATTACTGACTCTTGGTTTAATTCTTTCATAATTTCTTCATTTCTTTTGTGATCAACTAGAGTATACCTTACAGTTTTTCTCATAAACTTAATTTCTGCTATTATTAATCTTTGTTTGTCTTTTTATTTTATTGTCCAGATTTCGCTTCCATACATTAAGACTGGTAGGGCTAATGTATTGTATACTTTTAGCCTGGTTTGTTTTTGAACTAGGCTTGGTTTAAATATAGAGTTAATTACACCTGTTATTTTTAAATATTTTATTTTTACGTTTATATCTTTTTCATTTTCATATGTGATCATACATCCTAGGTAGTTAAATGAATTCATCTGTTCTAAGAGCTTGTTATCTATTACTATTTTAGTTCTTGCTGAATCTTGTCCTTTAAAGGCCATAGTTTTTGATCTTTCTGTTGATATTATCATTCCATAATCTTTGGATATCTCATTCAGATCTAAAATAGCTTTCTGTAAGTTATCTTCGGAATTTGTAATTATTATTTGGTCGTAGGCAAAGAGGAGAGTGCTTAAGTTTACTGTAGGAGAAAGTTTAATTCCTTGATGTAAATTTTTATTCCTTATTATTATTTCATTTAAGTAGATATCAAAAAGAGTTGCTGAGAGGGGATATTCCTGTCGGACCCCTTGGTTTATCTCTCTCGTATATGATAGCTCGTGATTTAATCTTATTTGCATTTGATTATTTTCATATATCCTTGTGATTGCTTTTAGGATATTATTTGGTATTTGTCTTTCTTTTAATATGTTAAATAAAATGCTTCTTTTAACTTTGTCAAATGCTTTCTCAAAGTCAACAAATGCAATATGGGTTTCTAAATTGTATTCTCTTCTTTTCTCTATTATTAATTTTAGGCAAAATGCCGGGTCTATACATGATCATCCTTTTCTAAATCCATTCTGTACTTCTAAAATAAAGGTTTCGGAATATTTCATTAGTCTGCTATTTAAGATTCTGCTATATATTTTGTAACGGGAATTTAGTATACAGCCGAATATTACTTAAATAATTCTAAGTAATATTCTAGAATTGTTCACTAGAACAATTCCTTCTAACGTCATACTTAATGGAATTAAATCTCCTGTTAAAATTTCCCTCACCTAAGTGCTCCTAATTGTTCTTATCTGAAAATAGTTTCTTAAGATTCCTTTCTGGATAGTAAACTATCCACAAACCGGTATACACAATGCTCTATAGACGATACCTGAATCGAATTGCAGTCTCAAACAATTTTTCGTAAAGAAATGAGATTGGATTGCTTGAATCAAAATATGGCAGGTAGGATCTTCAAAGACTTTATTTTGATGACATTGACTAACATGCTTATAACCTTACCGTATGCTTACAGTGCCCTTAGGCAAAACTAATTGAGTGTTTCTAAAAGGCATAAATTTCTTGGTAATCAAGCTTCTTGTGTCATTGGAGTCTAAATGAAATTCAATCACTAATTTTATCTCTTTCAAGTGCATCACTAGACATACAAATTCTGTATGTGTCAGCTTCACTGGGCGATACCGTCTGGTTGAAGAGACCTGGGTTCGAATCCCATCTAGAATGCAAAGAGTCTTTATCAGGACTATTCAACTGAAGGTGAGTTAGCCGATCATCTCATACGTAAACGGCAATTTTTCCCCTCCCCGAAACTCATTTGTCATCCTTTGTATATGGCAAACCTGCGAGGACAACACACGCAATTAATATACAAAAAATATTTGCGAAAATGCTTGGCCAAGTGATTAGACTATCCTCTTTCCAAATAAAAGACTGCAAGTTAGAATCTCACCACGAACATGGATGTTTGTGATTATCTTTGGATGGAAGATGAATTTCATTACCCGGTGTAAAACCACTGCCCGGTTTATTAGAGGTTTGAAGTGGCTGAAAAAAAAATTCATGTTTGGTTGCTAGATCATGGTTTCCGGAATATGTAAAAATTAATGAGAAATACAAATATGTACCTTAATTGATTAAAATAGAAAATAAAAATACCGAGACCACACCACAACGGTACAAGTGTACTATAAGATTACAAATAACCTTTCGTCGATGAGAGCCAAATATAAAATAAAATAATCATCATAGTGCTACTAATCACCTTATCCTCGTGCACTTACGTGCCTGTTAAAACCACTGATAATGATATATATATATATATATATATATATATATATATACACACACGAGGGTGGTCTGAAACGTTCTCGGCCTCCACCATAGATGGCAACACTATCGACACGAATTTTTTTGTCTAAGTTGGTACATCTGTCATACTCATCCATATGAAATTGCAAGTCATTCTATCAAGTAGTTTGTTTTATACAGCAGCTGTCTGAAGCAAAATTGTTGCCTGTATCCCTTGAAATGGAAACAATTGAGTATCGTGTTGTTATAAAATTCTTTGTAAAAGAAGGTTTAACGCACGAAATTTATGCGATGTTCATAAAAGTGTATGGGCACTCTTCTCCTTCGTTGTCGACAATTAAGAAATGGACTGCTGAGTTTAAACGTGACCGTGCCAGTCTTGAAGATGATCCGCATGAAGGACATCCAAAAAGTGTAACAACACAAGAGATCATTGATCAAGTGCACGATACGGTATTGGATGACCGGAGAGTCAAAGTGCGTGAAATTGCTGAGACTATAGGCATTTCAAAAGAACGTGTAGGATATATTTTGCATGAAGAATTTTAAATGAAAAAGCTTTGCGCAAGATGGGTGCCACGCTTGCTCACAGCAGATCAAAAACGCACTCGCGTGAAATTCTCTGAACAGTGCTTGGAGCATTTTAACAAGAATAGAACTGATTTTGTGCGTCGGTTTATTACTATAGATGAGACGTGGATTTACTATTACACACCAGAACCCAAACAGCATTAAAAACAGAGGACAGAAGCCGGTTGTTCAGCGCCAAAGAAGACAAAGTCAGTTTCGTTAGCAGGATAGATCATGGCATCGATGTTTTGGGATACTAAAGGAATTTGGTATTTTATGATATCTGAGCTCTAGACTCTTGCTAATACTTTACTAAAAAAATTAAACTGTATGCATACACGGCAAATACGAATTCATCATGTATTTACGAACGAGTAACAAATCTAAAATATCACTTTACTTCGGATTTATGCCAGCAAGTTCACATTTAAATAAATATGCTCACAACAAGATGCAGGCGATAGATGTGTTTTGATTCAAAATCATAAAAACGAAGTCGCCTTTCAGAGAACGAATCCGAAATATTTTTTGCATGACCTTCCATTGAAATACACAATTTTTGAATGTTTTCATGGTAACGCATAGGGTTTAAGAAAGTCAGTGAAGTATGTCGAAAATTCCGTACGAATTTCTCAAGGGAGAAATATTCCAAAGCTCGCAGTATAAATGTGTCAATTTTATTTCGAGTCTAAAAGCAATATCTGACGAAAGTTTATTATCTTTTCCATTTATTTAACAAACAGACCTTTCAAAAATTCTCCAACGTGAAACATTTTCATATACAACGATGACACCCATTTAGAATATCTCTCCTTTGTGAGTTTCAAGATAACACGGATGACGCTTTCTTTCAATTTCCCGAAATACAGTTATATTCCTCCTGTTCACCATAAGAAAAATGCGAGCTAATTCTTATTGTAGAATCAAAAAGTCAAACATTTCACTCAACGAATTCATATTTTAGATCAGCGCTCAGATAGTTAAAGAGAAGTCCTGTAATTTCTTATAGTAGTACTAATTATCACTCTTCTATGTGAAATTCAAACAGAGCAGCACTGTGGAAGCGTAAATTTAACAACAGAATTCATTTGGTGAAATATGAAAAGGGAATTCTGTTCTGAATTTGTGCAACGAATGAAAAAATCTCTATCGATTGAAGCAACAAAGTCAGCAAACTACCATTATATAAAGCAGACTATTATATGGAAAATAATAGTTAATAAACTTTAAAATATGACGGGAAGTATTTAATTTTCAAAACTGTTGGTAAAATTTCCCCTGCATCTTCCAAGGGAAACTTTACCAGCTTTTCTTTCTAATTTTGCTTTTGCTCTTAAAATTTCATTTTTGGACGTTTTTTCTCTCCTTTCATTCTATCACCCACCTTATCTCTCTCTCTCTCTCTCTCTCTCTCGAAAATACAGTTTGTGGTGAGAATTGTTCGCTTGTGACATATTCTTGCCATTTTGAATTTCTCGTGTAATAGAAATCGAAGAATCTTTGTTTTTTTTTAATCACAACATGAATTCAGTTAATTACTATGTCTTTAGGAGTATTTCATGAAAGATAAATCACTTTGATTTTGCTTATGCATAAAAGTCATATTTTCATTTGTCACTGATATTTTATCTTGAATAGAACAGAACGTAAACCGTACTTGAAACCATCCATTCGTTTTGAGGCAAATCTTTAATTTCATTGCTCCTCTAAATTTTCCAAATTCTGTCCCTTTTGTGTGTTCTCTGTATGATCTCCATATAGTAATTCAGCAATGCAACTTTTAATCTGATGACGACTTAAAGGCAAAAAAAATTATAATAATTACTACATTTTTCTTGTTTTGTTTTCAAGTCATTACGTACATCCAGAAGATGATTCATGGCTAGTCTTTTTATTGAGGTGGAAAGCCTTTATTTTTCGAAAATTCTGGTTTTTCATCCTGCAGAAGGATAGATCAGCCAGCAGAAAACACACGCTTAATTAACATGATGATAAACATGATATACTGTCCTCAGAGACATAGTTGCTTCAGCCGTAATTCTGATCAAAGAAAACATATCTACCCGAGATTGTATGCTCTTTCGAGACATCAAATGAAGAAGATGCCCTTTAATTGCAAAGCCCAGTTTTTTTTGTTTGTTTTTCAAATTCTATCTTGGATGAAAAGATAATAGGTTGTGGATTTTTGAAGTGAATTTGAATCAGTTGATAAGGAAGAATTATGCTGTTGAGTGAAAAATAATAATTCTTCTCGCAGTACACATAACATCTGTAGACATAAGTGGCTATGTTGGTAGGGTTAATCTCTAATTCTTGGCTATAGCAAACCTAAAATTCCTAATGGTATTTTACTTTAAGAAAAATGGGAATCTTGTGAGCTGATATATTTAACTTCTTTTGTTCTTTGCGAAGAATAATAGTACCGTGTTCATTATAAGAATGGGAAGAAGTAGCTGTTATTCGAAGCCCAAACTTATTGTTTCCTTCATATTGTGCTCTTTTTAAATATAGAACAAGAAGAGCTTTGCGATAATATTCACTATCCTTGAACACTAAAAATAAATATTTTTATCTTGTCGATTGGAGTTCCGAGCAGTATCAGATTCTGCTTTCGCTAGCTAATGCTCGTGTTTTCTACTACCTACACATTCTACTAGATTAGTAGTGCGTGCGTGCGTGTGTGTGTGTGGTACTACGAGTAGAACGTGTGCGGCAATTAGGAAAAACATTGTTATGGGTAGGGGTAATGCTGGGTCCAAAATGCTACGGCTGCGAAGGAGAGGAGACTGAGCTGTTCTTGTCAACTTTCCTGACAATACTCGTTCTAGTTGAAGGCAAACTATTTTTATCGTCATTTAGGTTCCTTTTATACTGGAAAAAAATAAATAAAAATAAATAAATAAAAGTCCGCAAGAATAACGGAGAGCTAAATTAACTATTTGTTCAATGAAAATTTTCTGAGTTATTCCTTATTCGTTAATTTTTAAAAACAAATTCCAAGATTTCTTAATGAAGATATTATCCAGTAAGAGCTTTTATTTCTTTCCAATTAAATACATTGTGGTTTTTCGCGTCTAACAGAATTGTTTCCATCTTGGAACTGCTTTGAAGCATTTACTCAATTGTGTTTTCTTTAGCCTTCGGGCTGTGTGTCATCTGTTTGAAATCATCATTTTAAAAGGAACTCACAGAAAACAATTACTTTCCAAGAATGAGAGTAGAATATAAGAACATCTTCTATAATTGTTTTTTTTTCAAGCACCTTACAAACTGTTATCTTTCTGCTCAGTGAAACAACAACTCAAGGCTGTTTTCTTAAATTTGTGATATTCGGACATGATGTTTTCAAACTTAATTTTACATTGTGTGTGTGTGTGTGTGTGTGTGTGTGTGTGTGTGTGTGTGTGTGTGTGTGTGTGTGTGTGTGTGTGTGTGTGTGTGTGTGTGTGTGTGTGTGTGTGTGTGTGTGTGTGTGTGTGTGTGTGTGTTAATATCAAAATATGTATTTTTTTCTTTTATAACAAATTTAAATCAAAATGATCACCTTGAAGACGTAGAGACACTTCGTATATCTTAGATCACACATCTCAGATTCCTTAACAGACATTAAAACAAGAAAACAGAAAGCACTGCAGTTCCAGAGAAGTCGTAATAAAGTATGGAAGTCAAACATCATCTCAAAGGAGACAACGATTCGTCTTTACAAGTGCATTCTATCTTTCAGCACCAGCCAGTCTATCTTTCTGTACGGCTCCGAGATCGGGAACATCAACAAAAGCAGCAACCAATATTATAAATAGCTTTGGAACTACTTGTCAAAGAAATATCCTGGATTACTCCTGGGAAGACCACATTCACAACTCTACTGTATTAGATGAAGCCCAGCACGATCTTCTAGTCAGCACTGTTCAAAAAAAGCAAATAAAATGGCTCGGCCACCAACTTGGACATCCACCGTCTGTACTCTTTGATTCTCTGGTCCTCTACGCCCTTACAGATGGAAAAAGAAAAAGAGGAAGACCCCAAACTCCATACTGGAAATACACCAGCAATATTCTCCCCGTTTCCCCCAACTCTCTGCATTACAGATCCGTCAATTAACATATGACAGAGAAGCCTGGTTTTCCTTCGCGTCATAACAACCTCCAAGTCCTATCTTAGTGTACGCAGACTACTTATTTGTTTTGATTGGTTTCCCTATTTATAATTTTACAATTATAAATACATGATGATGATGATGGTAACAAATTATATTAAATGATCTGCCAAATTTTAAAGATATTTAAACTGATCATTCCTGAGATGCTCTTTAATATTTTAAGATCTTCATATACTAACTAATTATTATCAGGATTATGTTTGCAGCTGAAATTATTGCTGTTTATTTTCTATGATTGCAGAATTTTTCTTGCTAAAATCCTATTCAAGAAGCGACAGATGTACGGTCTTTGACACAGTTTAAATATTTTAAAATATCAATTGATAGTTTCCATTTATGCAGTTGAATAATAGTAAAGACTTTTTAAGTAGAAAAGTTTGTCTGATCATAATACACTAGTGTTTAAAAAGAAATGAGAATATCTGGCTTTTGAAATGGAGCCGTCACTAGTTCAAAATTAAACGGCATTTTATTTATTCATTTAGAGGAATCTTCAGAGCAAACGTCTCTCAAGTTGATCGTTGAAACTCGATATATATTTCGACACTAAAACGCGCTTCTCAACGCGTGAATATTTTGAACCATTCAATCACACGTACCCACTTGCACATACTAATTGGGCCTTCTGCTTATATCATAGTGTCTCCATATACCTGTCAGAGTTTCTTACTACAGCTCAGTTATTTTCAAAATAAGGACCACTATAAGGGTAAAATTCTTGCAAAGCATATGTTTAGTTAGCAAATGCTAGAATTCTCTACATAGAAGTATATTAACAGTCAAAAGATTTTCATTCAAATGATTTAAGTCTTTGATATACAAGGAAAGACATGTTTTTTCAAAGAAGTTGATTTAAAATTAAAAACAAATAGGAAAGAAAATTAAGGCAGTACTTTAAGCATAAGTTATTCTACGTGAGAGAAATCTCTTCACAAGTTTTGAATTTGTCATTGTTTTAGATAAAGTTATTTGTTGATAATTCCATGAAAAAATAACTGAAGTAAACTCTGAATATGAATTATTTACGCAAGAGGTCACTCACTTAATATATTTATTATTTCGATGTAAACAAACTATTATTGTATTGATTTGTGATAAATTGCGTGCCATTTCGCGTACGGATTGAAATGTCTAATGCTCTTAGCTCAGGGAGACTTACTTTCTTCACAGGTAATCCAGTGAAATCGCTAAAATTGTCGCGTTTCAAATGATGTCATTTGAAACGCAGTAATAATGGAATATCAAACAGTTCCACTTAGTACCACACCTTCAATCCGTTGGTTCAGGAAATAGAAGAAAAAAATCTTAAACTGAACATAATCAGCTGAGAAAGACATTCTCCGTCAAATGACATCGCAATACACTTCATGCGATACTGAAATGTAATACAACACTAGCATTACAGTGACTTTCGGAAATAGCCTATTTTTCTTTACTAAGAGGTGAAAGTACCTGAAAAATAATATCCTCGGGTTTCTTCTTTGGACTTGTATTTTTATACAGTAATCGCATCTTTTTGAAAAGACGTAGAAAGCAATAATATTTTTCATATCTGTTTGCAAAACCGTTTCTGGACACATTTTTGCATCAATTTTGAAATAGCAGCCTCACAAATTTTCTCCATACAAATTTCTTTCAGAAGATAATACTAATGGGCGTGAGTTAATGTTCATCAAGTGAATATTGCTAATATACTTGCAAATGGAAAGCGTTTAAAAAGGCTCTTCACGTTAAAAAAAAAACTAGAATAGAATTTAAAATCTAAATCACGCTCTCATTTTTCTGTAAATTCTGCTCTGCTACTTCTTTTCCTTATAGCTTGGCGCGTGATTCAAGTGGGAAATCATTTTAATGCAACAATTGAATTTATTATAGTTCATCACAATTCTAATTTCTAACACATTTCATTCACGTCATATTATTACTAATGCTTAATAAAACATAGAAATGAGTTTTCTACCTACGAACACTAATTTCTAATTCTACTAATCCATCTTAAGTGAAACACAATTTCCAAGATGTTGTTTTTCTGTGACGTTTGCAATCAATCCCAGGGAACTCTCCTGAAAACGTTTGGATAACAATACATCATTCTCTGATTTTCCAGAGAACTAAATCTCTTCCCTCACGACTATCGATTCAGCAATCTAAACCTCTTCGTTCGCGTGAAATAAATGAAGTTCGTAAATGGACTATTCCCTCCTTATCTTTAAACAGCCTGAGCGTCGACACTCTCGGATTAGAAGGATAATAGACTACTTGTCAAAAGGCGAGAAGAATTAAAGGAGGAGGCAGATATTTGTTGCTTGAACGATATGAAAGAAGGTGAATAGAATATATAAGGTATATTCATTGAGGCAATATTATCATCTTTTATATTATAAAGATATCAGGATGCGAATATAATGTAATTGATATGAATTATTTTATATAAATTAAAATTATTATAATAATTTTAATTTTATAATAAAGTGTTATAAAGTTTATTGTATTTTATATAATTTATTAAATAGTAAATCAATTATAGGTTTTTCTTCAGTGAAAAACATTAAAAGTTATAAATATTCGCAGAGAGTCTCCATAGCTTTTAATGCAGAGCTTTTTCCAGTACCTTCGAGCATTTCTTCTCCCAAACCAGTTTTCAGTTCCAGTATGTTTCGGAACAGAGAGGGGGGTATAATTTCTGCTAGGATTTACAAGGTCATAATTAATACAAAACTTAAGAAAGTTGTACTTTAATCAGACATTTTAAAGTATCATTAAACATAAATATAAGAACCTGGCACTGAAAACAGTATGGGAAATTTCTTTTTCATATCAAGAACTGTTTTCATCGAACGTTGCTTTAAAGACATTAGCGAGCATGTTGAATGGTCGTTAAAGTGACTGAACCCATCACTCTAAGGACTTTGTTTTGTTATCACTGGAATGAATAACACTAAGGTAGAAACAGCGTATCAAAGCACTGTGAAGGCTATATTAAGCAGCCATAAATATTAAAGTGATTATTATTTCTGCTAAAGGAGAAATTATAACGCTCTTCAGTTAATTAAGGGAAAAAATAACTTGATTACAGGGCTTAAGAGTGTTTATATATTTATTAATCCAACATACATGCAGACCTTACATATTATTACTATGTTCGGGAAAAAAGAGGCTGAGAAAGAAAAAAATCTTAAACTTTTTGAGGTGTTGTAATCCTTGGAGAATCTATTACATGGGGAATGTTGTCCGAAGGATAAGGGTGGATGAGATGAAAGAGAAGATAAGCTAATCTGGCTTCTGCTTTGTGTTTACAAAATATTTATATCCGTAGTTGTTTTCCATCTTTATGATTTATTAATTAGATTTAAAATTTGCGATTATTCAAATTTTTAAAATGTACTTCAAAATAATGATCACGAACTTATTCGTATTAAGTGGCTGAAATAAAATGGCTCCAAAATCTGTTTTAATTTTTTTTTTTCACTTTTTTTTCAGGTATAGTGAAGGAAAGTTTTAATGCGAAGCGATTAACGAGATAAAACCGAACCTTAGAGTGGAAGCTGGAAGTGAAATCGATTTTAGAAACTGCAAGGTCACAAAAAATACAAAATGAGCCAACCGTGGCTTAATTACCTACTGATTTTTTTCAAACAAAGTCAAAGATTTTATCTTTTTTTTTTGTTTTAGTAATCACTGCAATTTCCTTTGTGTCCCGAAAGAGTAATGATTACGCCAGGTAATACGGGTAAATTAAACTCCAAATAAGTGCACTTCACGACCGATTGCAGTTTTTTTACTGCTTTGTGTTAAGACAAGATACTTGCTGACTGATAATGGCTAAATTTTACATTAATTTGTAATGTATTATCAAATTTAGAACAATAAATTATACTAAACAACAATCTTTATATAATAATAATAACAATAACAATAATAATAATAATAAGTACTTGTTGGTCCCTAAGGTCCACCGATCTATCACGTATCCTTGCCTTTCATAACGCTTAAATACGACGTAGAAATATCCGACTGATAACAAAATTTCAAACATAATATTGGGTTCACTTTTTTCACTTGTAATTCAGATTTTTAATGCAACTTAAAGGTTTATAAACATAAGCATACAACTCTCTCGCTACTAAAAAGTATTCAATAGAATATATAGAAACAATTCAGTAAGTGAGCAGATTGAATGTTAGTTTGCGATAAGAATCTTGTACGGTGCTTGCTTAAACAATAATCAAAGCAGAAATGTATCAAGGACCAACTTAGTTTTAAAGTCAAACTCACTAACTCCCAGTGTCTACGATTTTCAGAGGACAAAGATGAAACATTTTCGATGAAGTTTAAACTGTGTACATCTTTTCCGAGATTTTTAAATTTCTTTAAGACTACCCGACACTTTTATTATGTCTGCAGAGTTTAAGATGTCCGTTTCAAGTGGAAGCGTGTACATCTCATAAGTAATTTTTCGGAATTAATATATTTATTTTGCCTATTATATATATATTATTAACTATGAACAAAGTTTAAACTCCTCTATACTGCAAAAAAAGTATTAAAATTATAAAAACGGACTCACAGTCATTTGTAACTCGCAAATACATATCTGTGCGTGTTTGTATTTCACAATAAATATTTGTAACTTAATAAATTATTAATTGTATTGTTTAAAAATGTTAGAAATGCAACATCTTCAAACTTTTATTTTACAAGATAAAATATTTTATGTATCATTTTTCTAAAATTTAGAGTTATCATGAGCTATATGAACTGGTCACTTAGCCTTAATAACGACACATGCTCTTTGGTTAGTTAGAAAAAAGCTGGATTTAAATCATATCAGCTTAGTGTATATGTGTGTGTGTGTGTGTGTGTGTGTGTGTGTGTGTGTGTGTGTGTGTGTGTGTGTGTGTGTGTGTACTCATAACATTTATAAACGCTTTGCAGTTGAACTTCAGCTAGAGGTTCACATAAATTTCAAACAATTTTAGTTTAAAATTAGTATAAGTTGCCTCACTTCTGTGATTAAAAAAAAGCTCCGCGATCCAAGAAAATGCGTGTCTGCTTTAAATTATGTTTCGATTTTAAATTATTTCAACTTTATCGAAAAAATTCGAATTTGTTCTTAAATTATATTTTTCTCCATTCTAGAAAATTTTTCGTAAATTTGTTTTTATGACAAGTTAGATTTTTGCCTTTGATCTGATTGATTCTCAGCCTTTTCCCAATAAACATAGAATACTCATGGCCGAATCTTTAGTGAATTTGCAAATCCGAAGTAGAAATAAAAACCTCCGTTAACTTCCAACTTTCTTGTTACTTTGTTATTTTGTTACTTTTTGAATACTTCATGTAGAAATAAAAACCTCTGTTAGCTTTTTGAATACTTCATGACAGAATGTTCTTTCTAAAAATTAAGAATTGCATACTTAAACACCTGTAACAATTTTGAATGTCTTTATTGTATATTGAACTTAATCTTTATTATGAAAATTGAAAGGATGACGTGAGTTATTTCCAGAATGTAATATTGAAATTGAAATACTGGTTTTTCATTGTCTACAACTTTGAAACTTGTCAAAAATTCTTATTAAGAGGAATATTCAGGCAGACAGCTGTGTGTGTGTGTGTGTGTGTGTGTGTGTGTGTGTGTGTGTGTGTGTGTGTGTGTGTGTGTGTGTGTGTGTGTGTGTGTGTGTGTGTGTGTGTGTGTGTGTGTGTGTGTGTGTGTGTGTGTGTGTGTGTGTGTGTGTGTGTGTGTGTGTGTGTGATAAGAAGCAATGGATTTCGAGAATCTTTCTATAGATGCATTCTCGTGAGTTACGGTTTTTAAAATCAATTGGAACATTGCAATTCTTTTAAATCAGCTTTCCCTAATCTGTATCAATAATATATTTTAATCCAAAACATATCATTGTTATAGATTAGGGAAAGATGCGCGTTTTACTGATAAATGTCTAATGTTTTCATTTATTTACCTAGTTTAAGAAAGACAATATAGTGTAAAGGGGATAAACTAGACTAGCCAAAGAAGACAATATAATACTTCTAATAATATTATTATTGCTTAGAAATTTAATAGAATATTTGAAATTTTCCTACAAAAATGATAGGCAGCTAGCAATTATGTGTAGGTAACCATATAGTACTCTCATATGATCTGATATCTCTTAAAAGTACACATAATAAATTTAATGACAAACAGGATCTGCAAGATAAGTATAAAGTAGATAAGTTCTATTCTGCCAAAGTATGTTTGCGTGATTAGGTCCAACAGCCAGTTATGGCCTGTAAACTAGATCATTCTAAACTTAATTTTCATGTTAATGATGGGTACTGGTTAATGGGACTTGCATTGCATATTGACTGAATAGCTTGTTTGGTTTTAGAGTAAGGAAGAACCTTATTGGTTTCCTGCCTCATAGTTATGAAACGATTAAGCCGCTTCGCTTAAAAATCCCCGAATAAAGATCTTTTCAATATGGAATTTGGAATGAGCAACCTCCAGGTTGATCCTAACGAAACCCGGCGTTCTACTTTTAAACGGAATTTTCATATTTTTGATTCCATTTCATATGAACAGATTCGATTTCTGTTTTATCAAACCATTTTAAAATGTACTTATTTATTTTAGTTCTATTTAATTTAACATTTAATGAAATCGGCTTATTTATAGAGCTTATCATTAAAATATGCGTTACCAGAATGTTGAGATTGTTCGCGTTATATCGTTTTGATATATTTTCACTCAAACTAAAAATCACAAGTTTAATTCGCATTAACATATATTGAAATCGCCGAATGATATTCTCGTATTTCTAACCGAAATGGCATTTTATCTACGTTACTCGAATGATTTTTACAACACGCACAGTTAACTTTGAAGTACGATAATACTGCGAAAGATATTATTATTCTTAAAAGATAGATTGGGTGTCTCTTAGCAGTGATATGCATAAGTGATATATCTGATTAGATACCATAATAATTAATATCTATAGAAAAGAGGTATGACTGCAATACTCCATTTAAGGAAGAAAGAAATTCCAAAAATAAATATAGCCAAATAATTGGTTCCGTGGCTTAAATGATGTACCGCTGTGCATATATTTCCAAAACAA
This sequence comes from Typopeltis vanoorti, assembly GCF_054136105.1. Classification (NCBI taxonomy): domain Eukaryota; kingdom Metazoa; phylum Arthropoda; class Arachnida; order Uropygi; family Thelyphonidae; genus Typopeltis; species Typopeltis vanoorti. The sequence continues at coordinate 60,929,945 of NC_143573.1, read as the reverse complement.
ATATCTCCCTGGTTGGAAATATTTCAATTCCAATTCCATAAAGAAAGAAACACTTTCAGGTCTTTATCAGTAGAACTTACCTGACAAAGGACAAGTACGTTTTACTTCAGAAACGTTTTCGCCTTCCAAGTGGCCTTAGGTGAAGTCACTATCATGTATCTCATGCAACCAACAATTCAAACAACCTAAGTCAGAGAACTAAGCTGCATAATGTAGATTCTTTAACAGCTACTTTTATTAGGAGAGTGTTTCATCGATAGTACAAAACTGATTTGGTTGCATTAACCAGCAAAGTGTTAATTATCTTCAGTTTTAATTGAAGTGATATTTGACATTCAACTTGAACATAGGACGATTAGCTAATAATGAAGACAGCAACAGAACAAACGACTAATGTACCTTCTTTTTATCCTTTATTTTTTTTGTGTCTTACGAAAGAATTTCAAGACAATCCCAAAAAAGTCATTTATTTCTAATTGTTAAGATCCCTTTCAGAGAGTGGATACAAAATTCCTAAATGAAAAGTGCAAAAACGAAAAATGAAAAGAAAAAAAAATAAAGAAAAGAAAAAAAGGAAGGAGTCTCTCTGCCTATTTTGCTATTCTGATAGATAGGAGTAATAAAAGAAATAAGAATAGGAAACCTTCGAACAAGAGAAAAAGGTTTTCACAATTGTAGTTGAATGACTGAATCAAAGGAAACTTGCAGTTTTTTTGCCCAAGTATTTTTTCTCAGTAAATCGTATTTAGTTTATTCTTCCTTCTAGTTTCATACATTATAAGGATATTTGTTTTTTCATTTTGTGGTGAAAAATCGCTGGATCTGAGCTTGCAGTGGGAAACCTATTACGTCTGAAAGAGAGACTAGCTAATTCGCCTATAGGTACAAATACCTTATAAAATTTCTTGTCTCTTGAACGTAATCACAACTTCGTTCTTTCCGAACAAATGATGCTGTAATTCTCCATACTTTGCAACCCAAGCGAAATAAGCAGGGGAAAACGACACTGCATTTGTGCGAAAGAGAGGATTGGAATCTGAGAGGTGAGGAACCATAACAAGGGCTTGAAAGTTTTTTATTAACCTTTACAAGATGCTTAAAAATTTAGATGACATCAGCCTATATGTAAAGGAAAGTAATTAAGAAGAAAGACGAAACTGGCTGATGTAGGTTTGCATAGTTGGAGATTCTAGTCGGGAAAAATAAATATTCAGAGGGCAGAGTAGATGGAATGAATTGCAGGAGGGGAATCCGTATTGATGCTGATTAATCAAGATGGGTTTTCCTACGAGCATGTCTTTACCAAAGCATATGCTGATGTGAAAAGATGGTTGTAAAGGAGTATAAGCATGTTTTATATTGTACGTTTATAGTAATATGTGATCTAGTCTCATTAAAAGGTAATTGGATCTTTCAATTCCGTCAAACAGGCAAATCTGATGGAGAAAACACATCACTGTACAATAAACATTTTGGTTTATAGATCCGGGGCTGCCGAGCTAGCTCGTCCAAAAACATCAAAAAGAAAAGTTCCTTTCATAAATTTATTTTTAATGAATAGATTTCTGTTAACAAATGTCGATAGAAAACTAGTGTGAAATAGTTATAGTTTTACAATGCCAAATAGAGAGCTTTAAATATTGCAAAGGTCATTTTCTAGCGATAATTCTACTCTCTTAGCTCTGTCGTCGGTATTAACGATGCCCCTTGATTGGAAAGACAGAGGTTCGAATCCCGACAGATAGAGGCTCGAAACCTTTAAAAAGGTTTTTCAAATGAAGGTAATTAACTGAATTCATACGGAGGTTAAAGTGTTCCCTCCAAAACACTCGGAATTTTCAATCCGCTAAACAAGCAAACTTACCACAAGAACATACTCCGTTACCAATCACGATTCGCTGATTTTAAAGCTTAAGTTTCGGCTTTAAATCCAAGCAACAAGAACAAAGAAAACAACTATTTTTTTGCAAGTTGCCGTTGACAGCTGATATGCATCTTAACCTCTAACCTATGATGAATAAAGCGCATGAAATTGTGAAAACCATTAAAGTGACAAAATACGATATCAAGTAACGGAGTGCATTTGAAAGCCGTAATACTATTGATTTCTATTTAGGGGAATTTAACATAGAATAATTGTCTACGTCTAGATGCTCAAAATAAAAGGAAGTTTCCAAATCCATTATACGCACTTGACTTGCAGAAATGCATTAAGTTGCATTGGTTAAATGATGGAATAGTCTGGAAGGTCATTTTTCCTCCGATCCAATTAACCTCATTAGCTCTTTTCAGAAAGTTTGGTTGACTTGTTCAGAGATGAACAGAAGAACTATCATCTGTCGTGATTAGTACACGTAATTGTCGAAGAAAAGGAAGCCTGTGAGGCATAGCATCGATTGCAATCCATTATTGGTAACCAAGAACACAACACGTTTATAATTGTTCATTACCAGTTAGAGGAAAATAATATCAATTAAATGCTACCAAAGACTATTAACTTGAAAATTAATATGCTATTAAATAAATCAATACCAAATGACACAGTTTTAATTAGGAAATATTTGGAATAGCTCAACATTTCAGTTAATGGAGTTCCTTTTCACATTTGTACCTTACCTCTATGGAAACAATGTATGGTAGCTTACCTCTTTGTTTCCACAGAGGTAAGCTACAATACATTGGGTTGCACATAAAAAACGATTTGCTTGTTTGATCAAATACTCTTTTTAGATGGACTATCATCTATAACGAGTCGTTTAGTGACGTAGGATTATTTAACGTCCAGAAAATGGATATTTTCTGGACGATTAGGATATTTTATTTACTACAATCTCTCTCTCTCTCTCTCTCTCTCTCTCTCTCTCTCTCTCACTCACACACACACACACACACACACACACACACACACTAGCTGACATTAGTATAACCCATTATCGTATTCTCTTTACGATGAACATGTGATTGATAGCAGCATTTCCACTTGATATAAATAAGTCGAATTATCTACAACAAAGAATGTCAGATTCATATTCTTAGTGTCATAACATCAACTTAGTTTTCTGTAATGATTTCCTATCATTAATTTAAACACTTTCGGACATTGAAAACCGAAGTAGAAAGAATAAAAGAAAGCTATTATTAAGTATGCGGGTCACTAGATTCTTTGAATTTCTGCTGCAAGCCATTTCGAAATAAGGCTCAGATCACTTCATTTAATCACAGCCGTCTTCAAACATCGGCGTAGTAATCAAAATCTAGATGAAGGAAGAACCTGAAAAACTATTACAGAAAAGACGGAGAAAGTAAAGATCTTGATATATAATTTCCGGTCAGCTGCTGTATGAGGAAGATCATGATAAGATTAAGTAAAATTGCGTAGGTCATCTAAAAGGCAATTTAATGCTTATCTTCAGAACAGTTCCTCTGTCCTGAAGATAAGCATTATCTACATAAGCACAGTTCCATTACAAGTTATTTGGAAATGTACGTTACTTCTCATAACTTCCTATTAAAATCATTGTTGTAAGAAGATGAAATCATTTATTTTAATGAAACAAAATGCTATTTTTTTTTGTTGCTACCCATATCCCAATAATTTGTATTTCAATTTTATAGTGTTTACTTTCTTCCTGTACAGATTTCTATCCATAATGCATTAATTCATTATTTTTTATTTTGTTTATTTTCAGATTTGAGGTTATAGTGGCTAAACTGGGCGAATTTTCGTGTGTATGAAAAGATCAAAGTATCAATTATATGGTTAAATATTTTTGCAAGTATTCATTGGTAAATACTTTAAAGCCAATAGTCTGAAAAAATATGTTCATATCATTACTAAATTGAAGTCTTTTAGCGCAATGAAAACACATTAGTTCAACGTTACTAATGTATGCAGTTTTAATGTGTTTTATTTCTCAATTCTTGTTTGTGAAATGAATTATGACTGTTTTCATTTGTTAAAGAGCTAGAAGCCTTCAAGCGAACAAGAAAATTTTAATCTAAATTGCGGTTGCCGAATTAACTAAAATATTTGTCATCGTCTCATTGCAAAATGCATGGTTACAAATAAACTACGTTTATTTTTGTTCTTTGTAAATTTGATGGCGATAAAAAGTGATCTCAGAATTGTTCCTTTAAAAAGGATTCTGATTATATTTGCATTGAAAGAAGACTATCATTCTAAGAAAACGAAATATCACAACGAAAGAGAGAGAGAGAGAGAGAACATCCATTATTCATAGCCATTAAAAGTCAGTGAAGGAAGATAAGAATCTTTTCAAATCAACTCAAACTTTTTACCTCTGGCAAGTTTTTAACTTAAAAGAAATAAATAAGGACCTCATTCACATTAAAAATACTTCGCGGTATTCAAATAGATAAAAAAAAAATCTATTAAACCTAAGATCCAGATTTCAGTTGCTCATTTTTCAATGGAACCATTAAAATATTTGATGTGCAATGAATAAAACTGCATTTTCTCTATTTAAATCATGAAGAAACTTCAATAAGCTCAAGTGAAGTAAGTGAAGCATTTGTTTACTGGAGCAGTACTAGAGGCATTTCATTGAGACCCATGTGTTTTGTCTTAGTACTTCAAATTCGAATTTCCCATTTCTGTTAATGTAGGCAGCGTTGTCCGAAAGATATTCGCATGTCTGAAAATTTCATGTTTTCCGATTTGTGAATGTTTTATATTTTAGAGTAATTGAGAATCGCTGCTCAGCAAACCAATATTTCATCAACTATCGCTATTCAGCAAATGTTCATATTTTAAAATACTGCAACATTTTTGGAAACCAAGAGTTATTGATTTTTGTTGATTAACAGACTATCATTACTATAGATGGTATTTATTCATAATGAATGCAATCAATTTCATAGCTAAGAGCATGAACTGTACAAACGTAATATATTTATTAAGCTGAGTCAATTAATCGCTCAGGTTAAATAACTATTACCTTTTCAAAAGTTGGTACTAATGACTATTTCTTGAGATATTGTTAATCTAGAAAGATTATCTATTGTAATTATATCTATGAAGAATACGCATCTTACAAGTATCATAATATGCATATATATATATATATATATATATATATATATATATACATATATATATATACACATACACGTATACAAGACTAAAATTGGGCTTTAAAATGATATTCTTATGCAACAGTAGTATTTTATTATTTTATAAAATAATATACGTCAAGTAGGAATTGTAAATTCAACAAATTAAAAACATATTGTTCACTTAAATGCTACTAATAATGTATAATGCGCCAATGTAAAAATGCATACTAACAATGTACATAGAGCCAAGATAGACTAATTCAGTTTTGTACATTTTCAAAATCAGCAACAAGTTAATACTACATTGAATGCGATCAATATCATCTGATGAAACAGATACATAACGTGTAATATCATTCATTATCATTATCATTTAAAAAGGATACTTATTTCATTTATGAAGTAAGTATAATTTTTATAATTATTTCATAAATGAAATAAGTATCATTTTATGAGGAAACATTTTGTGACGTCACAATATAAATTTAGATGCTTAAAACTTTTTAATCTTCAAAATGGAAGTGACGCATGATATTTTAACTGAATTTTTCGAGCTATAAAGTAAAGTGCATGAATATAGCAGCAGCATACAATCACACAGGTCTAAGATTGACTGTACCGATAGCTTTCTTGTAAAGTGAAAGATAATGCAAGCGACCTTAGCATAATATAATTAGATGTAATATCAAGTTTCAACATGAATATTTGAATTCTGTCTACTACATCCAAATCTCTCTCTCTCTCTCTCTCTCTCTCTAATATTTCTTATTTTCTGGCAAGCACATTTTCATTTCGTAACAGTGAATTTCCTAAGTGAACACAGAAATCCTAGATATTCTATTTTTCAGAAAAAAAAAGCTTTTAACGGTTGGATGTTAGTATTATAACCATGAACTAAAATTAGATATTCCGGAAACATTTCTCTAGAAACGAAATATGAAACTTTTAAGAGCCATTACCATCCTGCATTAAGCAAATTTCCTTGTTTAGCATTACCAGCATTTCTTAATTACTTAATTCAAAAACTTAATTTGATTCTAAATTCCAAAATTTAAAATAAATTAATAAATGAAATACATCTCCCACCCATCATAAAAATGTTGTTTCTGATCCTAGATAAGATTCAAACCTAGGACTTTCTACTCAAAACGATGAACTACGGAGGCTTCAAGCTTAGTACACTAAAATACGGAGACAAGCGACTGCATTTTGTGACGTAAATGCAAATTAAAAGCGCCCTCTATTGCGCATTTTGAAATTCATTGTTTAGCCTTAACAGCATTCTATTTAATTCCCGAATTTAAAATTTAAGGTAAATTAACCAACAAACAAGAAAAACGTAACGACGTAGTTAATGTACTTGAACTAATTGAAATATTTGTACGCCGCTCTTTTTTTAATGAGCAGCTCATATAAACAAATTAAAGAGTCCGCTTTTAATTACATGACGAGATAACGTAGTTAAACACTAATATTTAGGAATAATCAACAGTTAAAATTATATATAGATGCACACATATAACCCTAGAACATTGTGTTGCTAGCATTAACCTGACAGACTTCTGATTATCACAAAGTTAATTTCCGAATTGTATGCGAAATGATCCTCACAATGCTTAAGAATTCGCTCAGAGATTCATTATTTGTATAATTACATTTCTAGTTCTTTTCAACTAGTAAATTATTCCACTGAAGTTTTGCTTGAATATAAAACTCAACAATCTTAATTAAAACATTCCTTCGAAGTTTTATTTAATTCTTTGCGAAGTTTTCTAAAAACGACCATATTGCACATTCCATACTAGATATTTCAAGAAATAATTATAAAGAACCTTCTTTCCTTCTTAAAATCGTATCATCTTCATTAATGTTAAATAAAAAAACGACATTTTACAGCAGATAATACAGATATGAAGTTTTTATGAATGTCCTTCCTATTAATGTTTTTGAAGAAACCGTTCACTGCTTAATTATGTAATCAAAATTGAAAGGAACTCAGTTCATTAAGATGTTTCCGAAGAAAGCGTATCAGTTACAAGAGAAAGCAGTAATATAGACTATTGCTGATAATCAGTTATTCAACTAAAGCTAAAATAAGCATATTATTTTCTTTGGCTCATTAATTATTTGTCTGAAGCCATACGGCATCATTAAAAGAGATATCACACTGATGTGATTTGTTGGGCATTCCTTTATGTTGCTTGCATTTGTGATGGAGGCATTAAGTCATCTCTTAATGACTTGTTTCATCGGATTTTTTATTTAAAGTATACAAAAGAAAATTACTTGGTTGAAAAGAAACAAAAGTTTGTAGTTTTTTTTATATTTGTTTAATTTTGAATTTCTCATATTAAAAACGAGTCGAACGAGTAAAAAAAATTAAAAAAAAAATTGTTTCATTAATACTAGATTATTTGTCCTTCCAAATACGTCTATAGTACAGCTTCGATATAAGAATAAATAAGTCGATTTTCTTTACAGAAGTATAATGTTTGGAAATACATACATTAGAAAATTTTCATAAGAGGATCTGAATAACTTGCAGAATTTTTGACCTTTTGGAACAAAACGTTTTTGCTCTCAAAGTGAAAATCTTTAAAGCTCTTCAATGATCTTAAAGATATTGACGTTTGAGAGCAAACAGTTTTGCTCATAAAGGTGAAAACTATAAAAACAAAAGTTTTTTTGCTCTCAAAGATGAAAACTCCAAGAGCAAAATTTATTTGCTCTCAAAGGTGAAAGCTGTAAGAGCAAAATAACGTTCGTGTCATCCTTTTTTTTGCATATTGCCTTTTAAAGACATCAGAAAGGAATAGTGACGCTTATCTTAGAAAGTTGTTTAATTCTTCATCTCAAAATTCCCAGGAATCTAATGTCCTCAAGAATATCGGGCAAACCTTACGAAAATACTTCAAACTTGAAACTTCATTGCTATTCATCACTGCTTTCTTCATTATTCTTAAACGTTGATCGATACGTCTTCAGTCCTCCCAAAAGGGAAGTCGAAAGCGTTCAAGAAATGGTAATATGTTAGTCATCCGGGAATTCCTGGAACTTGTAGATTTCGTTCTCGAGATGAATGCAACGCAACTTTATTTTGTGGGTAGAATTTATTGGTTGTTATTTC